>NW_025944978.1:0-49955 GCF_000764305.2 Hyalella azteca | reverse complement strand
GCTCCTTATCGAACCCGGTGGAAGTCTAGTAGCTTCTTCAAACTATCGCCAGTCATGAAAAGATCCGGTCAAATGACACGAGTTTAGATCTATGAACAAGGCACGAAATGGAAAAGAATCGGCGACAGGCCACATCAGGCCTACACTTCAGAGCCGACATCACTATGTTATGTTATGTTATGTTATCTCTTCTTATGCTGGCTACAAGCCCAAGATAAATGTCAAAAATAAAAATATATATAACTAAAACAACTCAATTATAAATTGTATACGGTTATTAAATGAATTTCAACTGTGCTTTTGGAACTTTATTATGTAAGCTGAAGTTCCCATAAAATTTCGAAGAGTTTCTTTGCTGAGAAAGAAGCGTGCGTTGCCTGCGGTGGGTCATCAGAACAGCACAGATGCACTGCCTGTCACGGCTTGATGTATCAAATCACACACTTCGGTCTCGACTGCTGCTTGAACACCGTCGTTGAGCAACTGTAGCAACATATTTACAAGCAGCATGTACACCGGCGTGTCAGCAGGACCAACTCCTTTCAGGTCCAAGTGCGAGTAACTGTAATAACAATGCTTAGTATAATAAACAATAGCCTGGTAGTTGATTGTTCGATAAATAGGAGTATCCCATGTTACTATAATTTCTGAAACGTGTTAGTTTACCTGAAGTCTTCGATGAAGCAGTATTCGAGTGTCAGGTTAGCTTGTGAGATAAATACATCAGTCTTGAAGTTGACGCTCAAGTATGGAAAACCGAAAATGAATGTGAAATGCGACCCCATCAATCCGACCTCTGTTCTCGTCGAGTACGTAACCTGATAGTAAAAAAATAGGTAAAACACTATATAAACTTACCGAACAATTATTCTGATACTTCAAAGTCAAGTATCGAGTAAAACAATCATTATGGCATCGTTTCGGACATTGTTGTTCGCAATTATAATACAAGTCAGATGTTGCATTCAACGGTAGCGTGGGACTCATTGAACGTATAAAGGTTTTATTATTCTCACCTCGAGGCCTGTGAGGCCGACCTCCCCAGCCACGATGAGCTCGTTATCCAGGAGGCCGTAGTCCAGACTCATGTTACCCGTCCTATGGATGGTGCCAAGACCTCGCACGGAACCATCACCTACCCATACGCTGCCGTTCATCGACTGGTTAAACAACTGTGAAAACAAACCGGTCAAGTTAGTGGCAAAGAATTCATTTATAATGTTTCAGTTTACTGTAGCAGTTCTTCGAATAATGAGCCATGCGTATTTTAAATTATCTTTAGAGACACGCTATCGCCAAACAACTTTGAAAAAAATCAAGTTAGTAACAACGAATTCATTCATAATATTTTACGTTGTTACAATAATAATAACGATTTCAGCGTTCGTTTATTAGGCCGTTGGACTGTCGCCGATTAAACATCGCAGAACATTCACTGCTTGCTAATTATTTATGAATTATTTCCAATAATGAGTCATCACCAGCGTGATGCTCAGTGTTTTATTAATAATACATTAATATACCGTGACCATCAGCGAATGGTTAAACAACTGCGCAAATAAAAAATCGATAAAAATTAATTAGTAATAATAGATTAAATTTGTGCATCAGTTTCGTCATCGTACCGTTTTATTTAAAGTTACATTCGTAAGAATCTGTAGCCATCGGCAGAGGACCGATGGAAATATTGTTTTATTAAGTTTCGCGCAAACTTTCAAGTGTAGACGCATTATCCAGCTGGAGTAGAAATCATTCCATAATCTAAACGAAATTATGCGAGTGTTAATAACTGACGTAGGAAGTTAAGGCATCGAGACAACTTGGCGAGGTAACTATTATTTCTTAAACATTAACCACTTATTGGATTTCACGCAGGAGATTAGCAACACTCAAAATGAGTATATTCTATATATTAAAGCTAATTTTCGGATTCACATTATTTTAGTGTGAGTAAGGAAGACTTGCAAGTAATGAATTTCAGGATCTGATAAAAAAAACGGGTAATAAATGCTTAAATCTCAGAGTTTGCATATTCCAAATAATGCCGGTTTCTTTAAAATTTCTAAATATCTACTGTAATTGACTCAAAAATTTTCTATTTAAAATTTAGTTTCCCTGCCCCATGACTCACGGTGACGGTGAAGAAGTCTTCGTCCGATGCAAGAGGCAAGGGATCAAGTCCGCTGTTAGCGATGTCTTGGCGCATGTCGGCGAAGATATGATCAAACTTCGTGTTCACGGCGATCCGGAGATCACCACTGTCAACATACCCAATGAAGAATAACTAAATTCAAGGAGAAAAAATTAGTTGCGATGAATGAATCATTTTTTCCTCATTAGCGCCATCAAATGAAAAGTGAGCTATTTAAAATATTAATTAGCAACTGAGAAATAGCAAATGGAAATCTGCGCTGGAAAGTAAATGAAAAAAAGTATTTATATAAATTTTTTTAAATAAATAATAGCGAAAATGTGCAAAGTTGTATATATCTTATTCCTATGGCTATGCAATAAGAAATATCACAATAGGCCCAATAAAAGATATAATATAAATACAATTTAAGGTAAATAAATTGGTATTTATTTAATATTATAGGCTATGGAACCTCACTCGTTGACTGCCACGTCACGATGACCCGCTGCTCCAGTCCTACTTTTCGCATCCACCGGACCTGAACAATTCGTCATGATTAAATCAGCAACTTTATCAGGTCCTCAAATATTGAATAATGCATAACATACTACGATGCATAAAAATTTGCATCGTAGATTTTTATCTCAAATTAATTTAGAATAATATCTAAACAATCGAATCTTTTGATTTTTAGGCCGGGCTATTCATGGGATACTGATTTCAGCTAGGAAAGTAGCTAGCTACATGAATGAGAGCTCCATAAAACTATGAGTCTAATTCAAGTCCCTTGCATTTCTAAGGGATCGAAATTGCAATGTTCATTGAAATAAAATAACTGTACAAATTTTTTAACCATTACACAATGCATGGTGAAATATTACATAGCTTGTACTTTTTCTGTTGTTACGGTGCCACTAGGCAAGAGTAGAAGAGAACAAGAGGTAGCGCAGAGTGGCCAGAAAGAGGAACGAGTAATGGAAGAGACATCAGAAAATGAAAAAGTTGCATTTGAATTTTGAATTGTATGATGCGCGATTATTATGGTGTTAGAACGTTATTACGCTGGATTACGCAAACCTTTCATCGCTAGAACGATTGATCATTTCAAATATTAATATGTTTTAGAGTTATGAAAAATGACTTAAAAGATGCTGATAAAAATATATAATTAATGGTATTACTTAAGATTTTCTCTGACGTGGAAAGGTTATGGCGTTTAGAAATCAAAACGTTAGAAAGTTATAATTCAAAATCTTCTGGAGGATTGAATGTTTGATGATATCAAAATTACTGATCTACAATAGTCATTTCATAATAATTTTCATTAAATCACATTAAAACTCACACGTCATCACAGTCAGCGCAACAAGCGCGGCCACTGCTTTAAGAACGCTGGTTTTCATCACGGTGTTTCTGTCGTCGCCTGAAACTAAATATTTACATGAATTCATTTAAATTAATATATATCATAGTATGACAATGGCTGGCAGGTCTCGTACGCTCCAAAACTACGCTCACGATTCACACATGGAAATCATTCTTGCTACATCGGACATAAAATACGGTGGGAAAATCTTGTAATTCAAATTCAATAGTTGTTGATAAGCGTTGATGTGTTTTGAAAACTAAGACAAGCAGATTTAAAAAGATCTTGTATTGATATTGTACGAAAAATAAATGCTCGGTAATGGTCAGATCAAACAAAAGAAAATGAAAAAGTGGAACTTTGATGAGTTTCTTAATCGTATAATAATTAATAACATTGAACGGAAGCGGGACCAAAACTGTAATGAAGCTAGGGGCTCTCTGCAGGAGAGTCAATCTGTGGTTTTTGTAAGTGTATTTGGATTTTTTAAAGAAAATGTAAATTTAAATTCCCTTTCGAATCGTGCTCTCTGTAAAATTTAAACATTACTCTATAAAAAATGACATGCATTTGATCGAAATGACTGTCAAATAAATTACACTTTTCAAGTGCTTTCACTGGATTTCATATTTATTTACTATTTTGAAGGTTTTTGCGTCGAAAGAATTTTTGGATGTACGTATAATATCGGTTGTGCAATAATGCTCGTAATCAGACATTAATATGAATTCGTATAGTACGAGAGAAAATAGATTCGAGGAGGAGGCTTAATCATCTTGTTTCACGCCCTATCATTGTCACCTTGAACTTATGTTTTAAAAAGCACTGAGATAGAGCAAAGAGATATCAGCCTCATCTTCATAAACTCATGATGGATAATTTAAAATTGCCTCGTTGATGTGAAACTTCAAAGTTTAATCTGCTACACATATAAGATAGCTGTGAACGTTTCGATTCTATGAAGGCATTCAAATAATTACGACTGTTAAAATTGAGACCTATGTTGATTTAAAATGGGAAAACAATTTAGGCACAACCATTCATATCCTAGAACCTGCTACAAGACCTAATTAAGATTACAAGGAATTTAAAAGCAAACAAAACGCCAACCAAATTCACCATATCGATATTGAAAACCTTTCGGAGTCCAGCTCCATCATCAGTTCGACAAACTAAGAATGAATAAAATCATTGAATTGCATTTGCTTGGCGTTTTATTTGCTTTTAAATTCCTTGTGAACTTGCGATACAAGCAGACTGATAATATAAGTACTTAATTAAGATTGTGGTTTTAACAAAAAAATAAACAGTCACATAGAATTGACACAGACGTAATAAGTGAACCCAGCGCCTGCACAACTCACGGTGAGGAGAAAGTGTTGTTGTGGTAGAGCGCTCGAGTGATTACAGCACACAGGGAAGGCAGCCATGTGGCACCGAGTGATTTGACAGCTGTTTATCATTACAGTCTATCATCACACTGTTATCATGACATATTGTTTCTATCAAAGTCGTAGCCCCCCATTAAAAACTTGCACGCATGGTGGCCACAATCTCACGGATGAATATAATTCAAGAAAGAAAATTGTGTAACTTAGAATCGTGCTAATTGAGACATATCTAGCAGAGTGAAAGTTTAACGTAGGTTTTGCTACAAGCCCGAAGAATAATTGTAATTAAAATTTGTTTTTTTATTATCCGTCACAATTTAGAGAATAAAAGTTAAGACTTTTAAGACCTTAAGTTAGCATAGTTCGCGGGGACATATCATAATAATATTAGAATAGTATGGTAGTTATAGGATAGTATAAGAATAGGCCAAGTTTGGACGATCGGTGATTCTTGGAATACTCTTGACTTGTCTTCTTTAGTGCAAGAGAACTGGCCTTTCGACCATGCATATCCGTCCAGAACTGATTTTCATCTACGGATTTTTACAGATTTTTGTTTCTGAATTTATACCGATTTTCGATTATACTTTTGTCATTATCAAGTAAATTGATGGTTTTGTAGCACTTTAAATTGAAATTTCAGAATAATATAAATACAAACATTAGATATTATGAATAGAACTCTAAGATTAATGCAGCGTGATTCACTAAAACTTCCTGTTTTATTTTGTACTTCGCGCCAAGCAGCCAGATGTTATAGGAAAAGGTGGGGGAACATTTCGTTTGAAAAGCAAAGTCATGAAATTTTATGTCGCGCCTAGTCAGTTGCCGCTATATGCATTGGACAAGTGGGCAGCGTGCGTTTGCTGTTGAGGCGTACTTTTCTAATGGCCGTTCCGTTATTGGTACTCAACGAGCATTCCGTACACGGTTCCGTATTCGTCCTTCAGGTCGGGTTACTGATCGAAATCGACTGTTACGTGGGGACGGTGGGTGAAAACATTTAAGGCAAGTGGCATTTGTGAATGCAAGAGGGTCTGGAGGTCAGCAGACTGCCACAACATCCAAAAAACGGAGAGAGTTAGAGAGGCGTTTCTGCGTTCTCCACACCTTTTGAGAAAAAACATTTCTCTCAAAAAGTGAGAAAAAAAAAGTTTTTTCTCGTATATATTTTTGAGATGAGCGCCTCATCTCCTTAAGAGCTGACTTTCTTTGGCCGGCCCGATCCCCAAATTTGGCTCCGTGTGATTTTTTATGGGGTTATTTTAATTTAATTGACTGTCCAAAGAACCTACCTCATTTGAAGAACATACGCATAGTCAACGCCAACATACCCGTCAATGTGCTTCTGCGAGTTTAACGGAACTTCAAAAATCGACTAACTGATTGCCTTGAAACTGAGGCCGTCATTTGTCCTATGTCATCTTTAAAACTAAATGATTAAAAATTTAGGTAAATTGTTTTTCAATAAAATTTATTTCGCAATGATATTTTTACTAGTTTTTTTATTGAGCTTGCAGATCAGGAAGTTTCCGTGAATCATCCTGTACCTTAAATTACTCAGAAAATAGGTTCAAATTTCTGACGAACCCGCTACTTCATAAATTGTTTGCTGGAAACCTACTCCTGATAATGAGGGCTTCTGCCATTTTATATAGTGTCTTGGCATTGCATGACGTTGTCGCAGTGCAAGCTTTCGGTGCCTTCACGAACGGTGGTCTCGTCCTGAGCTTGAAGGTGGCTATTGGGACGACGGTGTAATGTGGTAGTTGTCAAGCCAAATTAGTTAATACTTTGGAGAAATCTCCAACCTAATCTAAAACATGAAAATGTATAAATGACATTGTATCTAGTAGGACTTCCGAAACTTATTACAGGCATTAATCTCCACGACAAGGTTTTTGACCTTCTTGTTTTTTTTCAGTAGATCAGAAGATTATTTAAATTATTTTATTTACTTTTGATTGTGGTAGAAGATGGTCGTGATATTTATGTTTGATGCGTTTAGTACACTCAGTTTTGTCATAATTTAAAATTCCAGCGTCGATTGTTTTGTTAGCATTCAAAATATGTTTAAATTGCGGTCTGATGTACAGATGTTGAAGTCTGCTTGTATAAGAACATGCATGGTTCTCTTTTTGTGGCGCTGTACACATGTACTAACTTCGTTAAGTACTTGCCTTCATCTGCAGGGATACGGTGAACGTTATCGACATATGAAATTTCCCCAATTTGTACCAGTTTATCAGAAAGGCAACGTACGATAATTCGAATTCATAAGTGAATTTCAAGACAGGATTTATTTATGAATCCACCAGAGGCTCCGTCGTGCAATCATCCGCCCAAACAATGACAAAAATGTCGTCGACTTATCTACATTAAAGCTCATGCAGGCTTGATCAGCACGTTTAACAACACGGTTATCGAGATCACTCGTGTAGAATTCAGCTAAGGTTTGATTCGGAGTTTGCTTCGTTGCTACCCTTAGCAACGCCGTTGATTAGTCGAAAATTTTTCAAATAAGCAGTGTGTAAGAATGACTCAGAAGGACAAAGGCGAAAAATCTCGAGCATGATAATTATATGTATGCTTAGAAAACTTAGATGATATGATTACTTCTAGAAATAATTGTTAAGCATATCTATTTGTCAGCTTGTCAGCTCATCTGATACGTTGCAAACCTTCTTTTCACTTGCTAATGAACAATGTCTATTTGAAACATCGTAATATTACAATAAAATATCCATTGTTAAACAATTATCTATTATTATTTATTAACTATTATTATTGTTACTAACTTTTAAATGCTAGAGAAATTCTAATTCACTAAATTCGGAAAAATAATGAAAAATTGTTCATCAAAATTATTCGCCTGATCTCTATGAGTACCTGTGTAAAGAGTTCATGAATGTTGATTAATAAAATTTCAATGGATTCTTGAGACAGAATACCAGAGAAGTAAAGAAAAATTGCCTGCTAATTAAACACAGTGTTGCTTTCTATATTACAGCGAACAAAATTTTCCGTAAAGAATATCAACAACGCATCCATGAGACTCAAGCTTTTTGTTGGAACTAAACATTAGTTCCTTCTATATTATAAAAAAATTTTCTCAATTATATTATAAAAAATTCCTTCTATATTATAAAAAAATATAACTCAGTACTCACTGCAGTGAGTGACAGAGAGCACATTTTTTCGTCGACGAAAACTTGAGGTCACGGACGGACGGACAGACGGACGGACGGACAGACAGACAGACAGACATGGCGACTACAATAGTGCATTTTTTCCATAAATGAGAAGATGTGCTAAAAATCCTTCTATATTATATTATAAAAAATTCCTTCTATATTATAATCGCTGTGTACATGTGGAAATTTACTTATTGTACATCTTTGATAGATAAATAATACACGTGCTTTAACACAAGACATAATATAAAACTTGCAAGTCCATTCCCTTTATGACTCGTGCAGGGAAAAAGATTTACGTTTGGTAATGCTTCGGCTGAACACGTGATTACTACGTCGAGGAAAAAAAAACTAACCAACCTGAGCACCGATTGCACAAGCTCGGGACAATGGAAGGAATAAGAAAAATAATCAAGGGCTTGCGTAAAAATTACCAGTACTAAGACGAAGAATTTTCGTAAAGGACGCACGAGTATCAAAGCTCATCTGTAGTAATTACATTTTCTCTTATTTATGTGGCATGATGAGACAACTATGATTAATGATTAATGGATCTCAGAAACATTTATTTAGGTGAGAAAACATTTTTCTGAAGCTTGCCTCCTATATTATCTAGCTAGTGAGCATTTTAAACTTCTAGTTCTGGTAATGCTTACGAAGAAACTTTTTCTAACCATTTTTGTTTTGTTGTTAGTTTTGTACGCATTTCAGACCTTATCTTTAAGACTCTACTGATCTTATCTCTATGGCAGTAGTGACCTTATCTTTAAGATAGGACTGGCCTTTACTTTAAGGTAGGACTGGCCTTATCTTTAAGATAGGACTGGCCTTATCTCTAAGGTAGGACTGGCTTTATCTTTAATGTAGGACTGGCCTTATCTTTAAGATAGGACTGGCCTAATCTTTAAGATAGGACTGGCCTTATTTCTAAGGTAGGACTGGCCTTATCTTTAAGGTAGGACTGGCCTTATCTTTAAGATAAGACTGGCCTTATCTTCAAGATAGGACTGGCCTTATCTTTAAGGTAGGACTGGCCTTATCTTTAAAGTAGGACTGGCCTTATCTTTAAGGTAGGACTGGCCTTATTTTCAAGGTAGGACTGGCCTTATCTTTAAGGTAGGACTGACCTTATCTTTAAGGTAGGACTGACCTTATCTTTAAGGTAGGACTGACCTTATCTTTAAGGTAGGACTAGCCTTACCTTTAAGGTTGCACTGGCCTTATTTTTAAGATAGGATCGACCTTATCTTGAAGATAGGACTGGCCTTATCTTAAGGCTGAACCGACCTTATCTTCATTGCAGTACTCACATTATCTCTAAGTCAACGTTATCCAAACATTTTTAAGCCAATATTATCTTAAATGCTGTCAAATGCTTCTAGATCAAATGAGCACATTTGTCTCAGGCAAAATCCTCTAAATTGAACGCGGAAAAAAATTCCAGTACATACAAACGTTTTATACCACCGAGCGCTGCATATCGTTGGCTTCTGTCGAGTCTGAGGAGATGAGGAATTTCTTAAGATTTAATTATTTAGTTTAAAAGATAAAATGTGAAAGAAATAATATATTGGATACGACATTCACGTGCAGGTTTAATATTTTAAAATAAAAAATTATATTCTTATTCCACTATACATATCATAATTTTAATAATATATCATTAAGCAACAAATGGATGAGGTAAAACTTTCAAAATAATATTAAACAATAAATATGAAAATAACGTCAAGATGCAACAAACATTAATCAAATCATAAAAGCGCATGATGTGATCAAGTTTTGAAATTTTCAGTTTTTTTCCTGGTTATATTTATATTATTCTATCATAAACCTACTAAACTCCGAAAAATTACATAGATGACGAAACGCAACTTTTTTCAATAATAAAATGATAATAATTATGCCGGTTTATGCACGGGCATTATTATCTGGGACTTTTTAGTCTGAAAATATAAATACACAAATATTTTCTACCAAATAAAAATTTTCGACAACTTTATCTCGTATCCAGAATTTTTCCTTTATTTATTTGAAATTACTCATTTCCGTAGCTCTGGCGTACTGCAAGTCACTAAAAAATAAAAGTTCTTGGCTTACCCAACACGATTAATATTCATAGACGGGACAGTTCACCACAATCATTCATTGCAATGAATCAATAACAATGAGTTTTAAATAATAAAAGCCCTGTGCTACTTTACGTCACAAGTAAATGTTAAGTGAAATGTTGTAACAAACAAGCATGCGATAATTATGATAGGAAAGTAATTGGATTATATTCAGTATGTGAAGACGAAATGGAGTTAAAAAAGTCTACGGATATAAAAACCAACATTTAAGTATCCCGAATTTGAGTATAGTTACAGAGATATGCGACCTAAGATTAATAACCTTAATTATATAATATTTATTTATGTAATTACTTTCCATAAAAAAAAATATTTGTTTGCTTTTGAGCCGGATTGTACTCTGCCAGGCATAACACTGCTGTCAACCGCTCAGAAGTTATTACTGAGATTCAAATCCTTTAGTTTGGCAACTGCGGCATGGCAACCTTAAAGGTCTGGACCAGTGTTGCCAGCCAGCGTGCCCTTTTCTGCCCCGGGCTGGAAGACTCGTCTCGCCGCCCCGTCATCGATTTCCAGGAGGACGCCGCTTACCGGCAGGGGGCGCACCACCCGATTATCGATTTCACGACAATTCGAAACCCTGGTCCGCGGTTTCGGTTTCGCTTTGCAGCCCTCACAATTCCTGAATTGAAACTTTATATTGATATTTTGTATGTTATGCATTTATTGGTTCCATATTTATTTGTAGATTTCCGAATTAAAATTAATTTATCCATTTTTACCCTAAAAATGTCTCATAATTTTTCTCTTCGTCATATCGCCGGGCAATGCGAACAAGTTGCTCGCCTGCTACACCTACAATTCAGTTTCGGCTAGGCCGTCGCCACGTGTGGTGTGTACGTCAGTTGCTGCCGCTTTTGACCCGCTGCAGACCTCGTAAGTCAAAGGCTGGTCCCAGACTGTCAGGAATTCATTCGTTAATGTCAAGAAATTTTCTTAATTGTGTTATGGTTTATTCTGGCGATGAATAGCATAGATGGAATTCAACCAAATAAATGACGTATTAGAATTTTATATCTTCTTTTTGAAAGGGTTCCAAATGGTAAAGAATTTTTGTTTTTATTTTTTTATCTTTTATTATGTTGCAACTAATGTCAGTTTGCTTACAAACAACTTTAGTGAACTTGAGAGATGTTATTGTTTAAATAAAGTTAATTTCAATAGAGATTTTTTTGTAAATACAACTACAAAAATGCCATTTAGCTTCTAATTGGACATTTCTTTTGCAGATTACTTTGCATCAATAAATATATTATATTATGATCCGTACATATGACCGCATATGAAAATATAATTTTAATCAGCTTGATTTATTTATAACGTCGTTTCTAACATCGAAATGTTTTTAAATATATGACGTTCCTAACGTCAACTCGAACTTGTAAAGAAAGATGACGTTGTATATATAGACTTAGTCCAGGGATTGAAAGACGCCCACTGACGCCTCAATACACTTATTATTCACGGCTGATATACAGTTAGGAAAATTTATTTCGCTTCTTCAATTTAATGTTGTTCAGGAAAGGCTATTCAGGCTACGTTGTTCAGGAAAGAATTCTCATTATTTCAACATAGGAAAATGAATTAAATGGCTTAGTTATGGATCGAACAAATGGAATGCTATTAAAGTTCATCTTGACTGCTTTAAATAAATTCAACGTTCAAAATATGAGTTAACAATTTTTTATTCAAAATATGAGTTAACAATTTTTTATCCCCATTCTCTCTGTCTCCTCGTCCAGCTGATTTCATTTTTTTTATCGACCCCAGTCAGTTTAGAAGAGTAGAGTCGGTAACGCTTCGTCCAAATGACGCTCCCTGAGGCGTGAGACAGAGCCACTTAACGCCCACCAAGAGCCCGGGTGTTATGGTTATGATGGTGGTGGTGGTTGTGATGGTGGTGGGGGTTATGATGGTGCTGGTTGTGATGGTGGTGGTTGTGGTTATGATGGTGGTGGTGGTTATGGTGGTGGTGGTGGTTATGATGGTGGTGGTGGTTATGATGGTGGTTGTGGTTATGATGGTGGTGGTGGTTATGATGGTGGTGGTGGTTATGATGGTGGTGGTGGCTACGAGTGGTAATGATCTGCACTTAGATGACAATCGTGCGTGTATGTTAGATGAGACAATAATCAAGATGACGAAACATAGGAAGTTATGATGCGGACAATCTGGTAAAGATTGAGTCATTAGATGCCCATAGGATATTCTCTAGATGGCACGAGGTGAAGATTTAGAACTTTTTAGAAGTACGACGCCAAAACGCAAAAATAGGTTAAACTATTCAAGTTCAAGGTACAGTATATTGTTTACTCAGGTACCGTGCTGGAATTTCTGCGCACGTTATCAATATTCACAATTATTTTTTAAACCGAAAAGCCTTTTTTAGAAGTACCTTCACTTGACATAAGCAGGCAAGTTGCCACGTTCAGCACAATTAAGGATCATATCATTATCATCAAATTGCAACATCATGCCCAAATGTAGCTCTCAGTGGCTACCAACTTCTGCCAATGCCCGAACTTTGCATGAAGATGATGCCGTGCTCACACGTTTCTACAGTCGTGTGCAGGCAACCATCGCAAAGCTCGAACGATCGTCAGAGACGTTCGAAAGGCATTTTGGATGCAAGAGAAAATTTCTTAGAGATATTTTGCAGAAGTTGGGCAGCATCCAGATTTCTTATACGATGTTTTATCTCAATTTCGACCCACATTCAAGAAGACAGATGATATGACTTTTCAGTACAAGTAAGAATATTATGTTTCAACAAGCTAAATGCATTTTTTCCCGTACTAGATAAGAAATATTCTTTGACTTTTGTTGGAAAGGAACATGAAGTTTGAAGCGATAACTTTATTCTGAAGAGCCGTCTCATATATTGAAAAAGTTTCGTTTATATCTTCGCAGGCCAACGGTTGCCCCCATTTCGACGTTGGCTGAATTCCTACAGCTACCAGATCGTTCACACCTGCAGTTCAGCGCTCTCGTTGTGCTATTGAGTTCATTAGTCGATTGCTCTAACGAATTAAACGCTTAAATTTATCCCTTTAATTCGCTAACTCTACACCCACCATCGAACTACATTGCATTCACTTAGAATAAAGTCGACATTAACTGCCGAAGTCGTGATCAACTTTCATTCAGGATCAGTAAATAAACTACGGCCTTTCTTCTCAATTGCGCTGCTACATTCAACAAAGAAGCCTTGAAAATTTCATCTAAGGAAAATTTTTGTTCGGTCGCTTCTCTTTTGATCTAAAGCTCAGTGCAGTACATCATCCATTGTGACCATGTTCATGTAAAAATTACATGTAAACGTTTTTTACTCCACTACAACCAAGCACAAACAAAACAGAAACATCTGACATAAATTCACTCTTTCTGAGCACATTGCTGCCGGGTTGCAGTTACGCAGGAAAAAATATAAAACTTCAACAAATCCAAAAATTTAATACAATCTAAGAGTTCCAGCCGCCAGTATTACGTCTCTTTGTGAGTGCGCTCCTCAAGACACCGCCAAGATTTCATTCTCAAACTTCAGAGCGTCTTTTAGTAGCAATGTTAACTATCTTAAGAAGAGGTGAGTTTTGATTAATACGTTCTTAGCTGTATTAAAGTTTCTGAAGTTTTTCATTTAAAGATTTAATATTTTCATTAGAGGCCATAAAATGCTTGCGATTAATGATTCTCTTGTTCGTTTTTCTTCTTGTATTGATGATCGTTTTTTGTATTGTTATTATAAATTTTAGGTTTTGCAAAATCTTCATTCCTTGGTAAAGAATAATTCATATTCGATTTGTTGTTGCATATCAAGATGCCTTTCGTTAATCCAATTTACGATCTGTCAACGCCGCCAGCAAGGACAATTACTAGACTCATTAAAAAACGAATGAGAAAATTATTCATAAAAGTATTCTTTGGTCTTGTATATCAAACTTTATAAAACTACAACTTTTGTCTTCTGATACGATTATAGATGAAAGTAAACCATCCTGAATTTATGAAGTAGAAATTATAGCTTCAGTCACGACAAGTCATAATGATGAGCTACTATGAGACTTCAAATTTAAGCTGCACGAACAATATTATAATAGGCGATAAACGAATAAAATTCATTATTAGATTCAATTAATAAATCTTTCTTGAGCTAACAAATTTTTCAGTTTTCGAATTGGGTTTCTTAAATCTTGTATGTGATTCCAACTACATAGATTTGTACTAATACCAACTATTATATTGGCCCATGTCATATGTAAAAAAGGTGAAGTTAACGAATTTTTAATGTTAATTTTATGAATTTACTTGAATAATTTTTAATCGCAGCGCCCGACGGTTCTCGTCCGGCGACTTGTCCGATTTTGACGACGACGGAGAGGCGAATATTCGCAAGCAGGAGGTCATCACCCAACAGGTAATTATTATTTATTAAACATTCATGAAGGTTATTAGTTATATAGAATATCTATCGTATAATAGTATTATTTGTTATTCTAAATCACTTGGATCAGCATGTTTCTAGTTGTAAACACTATAAGAAGACTATATCTAAAATGTCTCTGTTTAGGCTCTTATTCCAGAAATAATTTCTTTTCGCAACATTGTATCTAATTTCATATGTGTGCATCCTAAAGCAGTTTCTTAAACTATTGAACACTATTGAACACTATTTGAAAGTGTTCAGTAGTGTTCAGAAACTTCTGCTTATGGTTCAAATATTACGGTATTATACTTGCTTTAACGTCTCCAATTGCTGATGGCTCAAACATTACCGGTAATCTCCATGCATAATAACACAACATGCGTTGCTGATTGAATTGCATCGACGCATTTGCGTCTCGCTGAGCCTTTCCCGCGCGAGTTGCTCAGCGGGTTTTTATTAGATCCAATTTAGCTTATTCATCCTTAAATCCTCAATAAGATCCCGCTGAGTGTCGAGGGATGACGCTGGAATTCATAAGCTGATTGAAAGCTTGCCATAAAAGTACAGAATAATACAGTTTACTGAAAAACATCGGAACTAAGCATTTTACAGAACCTCAGCCATTGTCGGGCGATGCCTTGCAATATAGTTCATTTTACTTCGGTAATTCTACCACCAGAAATAATTCACAATCGTTATTTGAGAAAATCATCATACCGCATTTCAATTTTTTAGCTTATGCTAGATTCTCTTTGTTCAAGCTTGGAACGTTGCATTTTTTCTTAAGATAATAAAGGAATTTTTCATGAAAATTCTCTCATACGTAATGGTGCTTAAGGGGCATGTTGAAATTCACTGCTGTAGCCGTTATGTTATGCGGTTTATAGTTTCAAGAGTTATGAGTTGTCTATTGAGTGCTATACATAGGCCGTGCGTTTGTTATACTACAATTATTTTCTCAGTCAAAATCCATTTTTTACTAAAAAATACAATTTGGTATTTTATTCTGAGCTCATTCAGTTCTCATATTAATACTAAAGCACGAGTCTCCGAGAATGCAATGCTATAATTCCTTTGCAATTTAATTAATACATCGAAAGATCAGCCTGTCTTGGGCCAAGTGAGATTTGTAGCTAGCAGCTAGGCCTCTGGTCTCGGCAATATCGTGGTACTGTCGCGAACATTGTGCACCAGATGATGAAATTAAACATGTTTATCTATCTGCTGCTTAATTAGTCGAGATTGATTGAATGTGGCCGTGTATTGTCCTTACGAAGAAATGTAAACAATTTCGATATTTATTAATAACCTTAAAAAATTATTACTTAATTGAACAATTTCTACAGGCACTTCCGAACAAATTTCACTCAGATATAAAATAAAGTGTCCACAATAAAAGAATATAAGCTAACAACTATATAAAAATGTGATTTTTGTCCTTAGTTTATAGAAAAATAAACTAGTTAATGGTGGAAGGCATTCCAAATCATCAGTATAATATAGCACGAACAAATCAAAGCACGTTAATGTTGATTAAAAAAATGTCATATGACCGTGTGTGGCTTCAATCTCTTGGTTGTGTACACCAACTAATTATATACTCTAAGTTTGTTCGCATTATTGATGAATTGGAATTGAAGCATTAACCCTTTTCATGAATGTATTAATTTAACAATCAAATTTCAAAAAATAAAACAATCAGTTTTTAAGCAGGTTTAAATGTCTATCCATATTTTACATAATGTAACAATTCTGAACGCCTGAAAAAAATTACGAGCACTGCAATGCGCTACTCTGTTTAAATTTTTTAAGAAATTTCTGCAGTAACAAAAGTCGTAAAATAAACTTCAAGCTTGAATGTTTTGCTGTGATAATCAAATGCCGCTGTTACATAAGGAGGTAAGAGTGACGCAAAAGGCCTCATTAGTGCGATAAGTGACAAACACTCGCTCGCTGACAAATTAGGGTGAAACTGAGTCCCTCATTTGTTTAGAATGCAAATTATAACACTGTGAGGTCTTTGCGAGGTCTTTATTGAAAAATTCATATATTATTTGAATTTAGAAAATATTTTCTACTCATTAATACATACTTTTTTTATCATTCAATGTGCTCAGGATTGAGGTCGTGATGTTTTTAACGAGCATGCGTTTCTCTTAAACCCTAAATCACTTGCTGTTTCAGGAAGTTTAAAACGCGAAAGATTTTTTGTTGTCTGGAGATTCCTCACGATTTCATGCAATCAAGTTTTCTGGCAATTTTAATGGAATGGGCCATCAGATTTCCCAGCGTTCCGTCACGTCCACGCGTATTTTCAGTTCACTTGTGCCCCTGTTTGACTTTTCAAATGTTATCATTAATATACCATAGCATTATTTGGAGTTACTGATAATCGATGATAAAGCTCATGTTACCTAATTCCTTAAAATTTCG
The DNA here is from genome assembly GCF_000764305.2 of Hyalella azteca. Lineage (NCBI taxonomy): Eukaryota > Metazoa > Arthropoda > Malacostraca > Amphipoda > Hyalellidae > Hyalella > Hyalella azteca. The sequence goes on along the minus strand of NW_025944978.1, from coordinate 32,882 downwards.
TCCTTGCTTACTTAGATTTTTGATTTGATATAGGCAAGTTTAAATAAGAAAGTAAATAATTATTTGCCTCGTGATTCACGATATCATAATTTCTCTTGAGAATCAAACTCCATGGCTTTGTCCCTAATAGCTACGCAAGTTAGGCGCATATTACAGTCGAAAATTTAAATAAAATTGATTATTGTTGACGAATTTAGTTTATTACTTACAACATAATGCTTACGGGGCTATTATATTTTGAAACTTGCACGTTGTTACTAATTCTTGTGTTATATTAAGTAATTCAATGATTGAATAATTAATTAAAATACTCTAATCCAATCCTTCAATCATAGCATATATTGTGCGATGAAATGCCACTGCGGGCAAATCTAATTCACCCATAAATTGCTTTTGTTTCCATTGCGCAGTTGCAAGTGCATTCACCTACGCTGATATGCAGATCGAATGAACATTGAATGAAGCTTTGGACAAAGTCTAACACAGAGAATTATTACTATGTTTTGTGAGGAAATCTTCACAAAGTAATGTAATAAATTTATACGAAATTCTGTTACCGATAGATTGCATGAGGGTTTTAACAAGGATATGGACGTACCTAAGACTTTTTTCAATCATTATTGAAAATAACATTAGATCCAAAGATGCTATCAATTATGAAACTGTTATTGCACAGGAAAAGTAAGTTGTATTCCTTCAGGCGCCTGCTGGTTCGAATAATCTATCCAGTTTATGCCTGGAATGATTACTCGCATATTCTAAGGAACTAAGAGGACTGGCACGCTCATATTTATTTATACATGATATCCTGAACTCAAAAACATATTACCATTGAGCATCTATTATCAGTGATTCTAACATATTATTAATAGGTGAACAAACACATGATGCTTCAATGATGATTCATTTGCGTATAAGATTAGTATTTAAGACTAAAAATTGTGTTTATCAAAAGAAACTTAGACGCATGTACGGCTGATTGTAGAATTTGCCGTTTCTCGAGCATTAAGATTGACGTGTGTAACTCACGAATTTAAAGTGAAATAATCTCGAGTTTTATTTTGCTTCTTCTCACCCCTTCTCTTCTTCTTCTTTCTCTTCTTGTCATCAGGTCGGCGCTCGAAAGGTGAGAAAATCTCGATATTATATTTTTTTGCTTTGTTTTCTTGAACCTTATTCTTCTTATTTTCAAACTTCGGAACCTATCCTCAAGTCTTGTACTTAATTTCCAAAAAAAATTTTTGTCACATATCAAACAAAATTGTATTAGCTGGCAAGGCTACATTAATAATTCTAAAAATGTCTATAAGCATCCTTGAACTAACTTTCCTATAGTAAGAAAAAGATGAAGGCACGGGTCATAGCTACTTCAATCGTTTCTTCCCGCAAATAATGTGACGAGCATTTAATGGTTAACCAAATAAAAATCATTGTCTTAGCCACCAATAGGGTGGAACAGTTTTTTTAGCTTAATTTGAAGCTTGAAATTTGTGTCATTCATGAACTTGGATTTGAGAATGCGAAAATAGCGTCAAAATATACGGTATATACAGGGAATCTTAAATCTTTTGATGATATAAGATTCGGTAGATGTTTGGCCTGCCAGAAGTACTTCTTGTATACGAGATAAAATAGATAAAATCCTTAGCTCGCATTCTGTAATCTTAGCTCCGACATTTGTAGTTACGTGTTGGAGTAGGTGTGCGTAGCCGTTGATGCATGAAACGCATGAAACATGTAAAGAAACAACTAATGGACCTGAAACAACTTTACATGATAGAAAATCGTCATAGAAACATACTCATGAACCTGAGCTATAAAAACTATTGATACAAATGCATGATTTGTATGGGGTTAAACTTTCGCAACTTCAAATGAATTTTCAGGTCAATGATCACGTAGCGAATAATATTAATGTAGATAGTTATTAAGAAAAGGTCGAGAGGTTTTCCATTTTCTATCGGACATATAATTGAAAATGTGTTCGAATTCACAAACTAGATTATAAAATAAACGTATTTCCATTCATCGTCGTTCACACAATAATAGTAACCGGCGTTCGTTGTGTAGGTGAGCAACAGCAGCAGCGTTTCTGGCATCGGATCCACGGCATCAACACCAGGCAGCAGTCAACCGGCGAGCAGCAGTAGAGCCGCCCCTATTGCTGGCCCCAGCGGCGCGTCCCTCGGGGGTGCAGGAAGCAACTCTGCCATGAACACCGTCGGGACGCCGTCCTCTTCCAGCGGCTTCGGCAGCGCGGCAGACAGCACCAGCGGAGGGAGCGGCCCCAGCGTCGGGGGATTTAGTCTGAACTTCTCGAGGCCAGGTTCACGTACAACTTCTGCCCCTACCTCACCCTCCAAAACTAGGGAGAGCTTTTTACAGGTACTTACTCTACTACTTTACTACTTACTCTACTACTTACTCTTACTCTACTTTTACAGGTACTGTACTTACTCGCGTACAGTTGTTTTGGCACTGATTTTGTTACTTCACGAAATGTGAGGAATCAAATGCTAAGCGAGCAAGAAATGATATACACATTTTACATATTGTGATTTCAAGGTTGCAGGATTTCCGCTTTTAATTGTCTAATCAACTATTTAGATTAAGTCAAGTTAGAATTACGTTCTGGAATAATATTTCTCCAATATTCTTTCTTTCAAGAACTCGAACGAAGAATTGACGTGAAAGAAGAATTGAACTCTTATTTTGCAAAATTACTAGGCAGTAATAAAAGAATTTTCACAGTTCCTTGAACCTGACCTTATTTTAAAAATGTAACTCTGTACTCACTGCAGTGAGTGACAGAGAGCGCATTTCCTCGTCGACGAAAACATGAAATCACGGACAGACGGACAGACAAACAGACGGACGGACGGACATGACGAGCACAATAGCGCCTTTTTCTCCATAAATGAGAAAATTCGCTAAAAAGTAAGAATTCTAATGGATGTTCTGTACAACTGGTAGCGGGTCTCATCTCTGACGGGGGCGGTGAGGGGTGAAGTGACGCAGCAAAAGCCAGCCTACAACAAGGACCGCTGCCTCAACCTGCTCGTCATAGACGATCAGAACACCGACTGGTAACTCTCTACATCTTATTTATTACTACATTTCGTTATTATTTAATTTATTACTACATGTTATTTATTACTACAGTTTAATTAGGTATTATATCCTAATACGAAACTCAACCCTTAGTGCCTTAGTTAACTTTTTTTTAATTCAGTGGAAGTATGAATAACGTTGTAGAAACAGCGCCTGTTGGTTTTTTGGGGGAAATTACAGGTCTTTTGTTATATCATTATTCACATAAAACGTATAGTCTCAAATTTAATTTTATCCTTAGCAGAGATTTCATAACTTCATAACTTTTTTTCCTCAAATAAATATACGAAACCTTCAGCGATGGGTTCAAATGTATTCAAAATTCCGCAGAAATTGCCATGTTGCGGTAGTCGTATATTCAAATGTTCCTGCGAAGACAAAACTATACATAATATGAATTCTTCATGCTACGTCTCTCTGTGTGACTCGAGCTCACTAAATTACTCATGCAGGTTCAGTTCATATAAAAGCACTAAGTTTTCACACAGATATTTTATGAGCGAGTATGTACAATGTGAGGTGTAGTCCTTTACAGTTAGAATATAAAACATGAATGAATAAATGACAAAATGTATGCAAAACCTAAAGTGCGGAAAGCTCTAAAGTAAAATGGAAAGATTTTATTACGAAAAAAATTATAATTACTGATTTGTTTAAATTGAAATTCTTCCCTAACAATCATCCTAAAAATTATTTCCAAATAGCGTACAAAATGCCATTTTTCACTCGTTCACGTCAAATTCAGTATCATTGACATCAAAATTTGCCTTTTCACTTGCTCAGGTCGAAATATTTCCGCGGTAAAAAGATCCACGGCGACTGGGACATCCGCGTGGAGCAAAGCGAGTTCCGCGAGCTGAGCGTGAGCGCCGCCTCTGACGGTGGCGCTCTCGTGGCAATCGGCAGGAATGGAGGCAAAGTTATCCGGTGAGAATATCCAACGTGAAATATGATTTCCGGTTTATGTCTTTTAAGAAAATTTTGCGATTCGATGTTTAATTTAAATACCGTGAAACAAGATTTCCAATTTATGTCTTTTAAGAAAATTTTGCGATTCGATGTTTAATTTAAATACCGTGAAACAAGATTTCCGGTTTATGTCTTTTAAGAAAATTTTGCGATTCGATGTTTAATTTAAATACCGTGAAATAAGATTTCCGGTTTATGTCTTCAAAGAAAATTTTGCGATTCGATGTTTAATTTAAATACCGTGAAACAATATTTCCGATTTATGTCTTCAAATAAAATTTTGCTATTCGATGTTTAATTTGAGTATATTGTGTTTCGAAATGGTATACGATTTATTTGCTAACTAGTCAGAACATTTCTTCAGCTGAATTCTATCGCTGAGTGTGTGTACGTTGTGCGATTACTAGTTTGATGGGAATTAGTTTATTGGTACTGCGATTATTTTAACATTGTTTTTATTTGCTGGAAATTTGGGCTAACAAGATTTACACAAAAGAGATAGGTAGACGGGGAAATTGTGAATTTAAAAAAATTTGAGATTTTTGGACACGAGGAGCTCTAAATAAAGATATTTATGTTTTCACCAATCATATCATAAATGTTTTTTTCTGTATTCAGGTCGTTCCGACCAGACTTCGTATTTATCCGACAAAACATGCGCGACGCTGGAGAAGATTATAAGAAAATTCTTCTTGCCCTTAAATTCGGTGGAGTGCCATCAATTAACTCCATTCAGGCGATCTACAACTTTCAGGTAAGTCATCTATTTGCACCACCATGTCTCGATTGAATGTCTTTGTCATATGATAAATTGTGCTCATTTAATTATCTTTTTCTCAAGTCGTCAAATCCTAGCCATAAAGTAAGCAGTCCGTAATGAAGGAATCACTGTTTTATTCGATTGTAAACCACGTCACCATGTTGATAAAAAGTTCATACTTTGGATTGAGTGATTTTTTTATGTAAGAAATTTAACACAGTATTTTTTTAGAATTTACGGTAACTTATTGAGATTAGATTAAATTTTACATTTTCGCAGGATAAGCCTTGGGTTTTCGCTCATCTCTTGGAGATTCAAAAGCGACTGGGCAAGGAGCGGTTTCCTCTCATCGAACAAAACTACTACCCAAGCCATCGAGAAATGGTCAGTTGCATGTTACAAATCTTGGCTGGCTCGTCGCAGTTCAGCCCATGGTTATCACACCAACAAGCCTCACGATGTTGCACCGAATTGACTTTAGCTCGAATTTGGTGTTAGAAAATTTGAATTTTCTTCAAATTGAGTTTAGCAATATTCGGCGGTTATGATGTGCATTCTTCGCCCAACAATGCAAGTAAAGATAATTTTAAGCGTAGAATTGCTGACATATTACTAATTATTCTTCGTAAAATTATATTAGTATTTAGTGGAATACTTCTGATGGCAATGATTTTTTTTTTTGCAGGTGTCGGCTGCTCGGTATCCGTGTGTGTTCAAGATCGGTCACGCACACGGAGGGCTGGGGAAAGTGCGGGTAGAAAGCAATGCGGACTTCCAAGACATGGCTTCAGTGGTGGCCGTAGCCAACACGTACGCCACCACCGAGCCATACATCGACTCCAAATTTGACATTCATGTTCAGAAAATTGGAGGCAGTTATAAATGCTTCCAGTGAGTTTGCTAAAGTGGCTTTTTAATTTTTTTCAATTTCTTATCAATATTCCTAACAAATCAAAGCTAACACTGCAACATTGTACACTGAACATTATATTCGATAAATTATGGATATTCATTTCGGGGATAATATATATTCATATAAATTTCAGGCGGAAATCTATATCCGGAAACTGGAAAACCAACACCGGTTCTGCCATGCTCGAACAAATCGCGATGACCGAGCGCTACAAGCTCTGGGTAGACGAGGTACGTACGACGATGTTAATTGAGCAGCTCAATGATCACTACCACGTCCTGAACAAACAATCAACAATGCAATCATAGTTTAGGAACTGCATTTCATTTGACTTGTGAATAAATAAGAATACCAAATAAACACAGGAGAGTTTACACGCAAAGAAATGAGTGAGACTTTGTCCAAATAGAAATGTACTTTTTTCGCTCGTGTGGGCAATTCCGACCCAGTTCAGCCTGACAGAAGAGCGTATCAGTGCTCCGTCTGCTCTCTGCTCCAGCTGTGGGTGTGAAAATGTTTCACTATTTGGACAATATGACCCGTTGAATTTTCTTATAGCAGATACTTTTTTCACTCTATATTGATCCTAAGTAAGCCTAATTATATTATATGTATAACTAGGCTTACTAGGCAGGGTGGCCCAGTGGTTAAAGTTCAGAGTACCAAGATTGGCGCAGAGAGGCGCGGGTTCGATCCCAGCTCTGTACGCCAGTTTCTGGTCAGAATCGGCAAGGAGGCCGGGCGGTTAAGCACAGCAAAAATTGAAGCAGTGAGTTGTGAGTTCTAGACCGCAACAAGCTGTGGATGTTCTGCGATGTTAAGAATCGGCGACAGGCCTATGGCCTAATAAACGCTGAAACAGCTATTATTATTATTATTATTATTATTATTATTATTATTATTATATAGTAGTGATTGAATGAGCAGGTGTCACTGCTGTTCGGAGGCCTAGCCATCTGCGCCATAGAAGCGATCGTGGACAAGAGCGGCAAGGAGCACATCATCGAAGTGAACGACTGCGCCTTGCCCCTCATGGGCGACACGCAGGAGGACGATAGGCGGTACATGGCAGAACTGGTGGCTACGAAAATGCAGGTGATGCCCGCTAGATAAACCGTATTATGAGGTGGAACCGCTTGGTAGAACAGGAATTTAGAGGTTGAACCGATTGATAGAACAGTAATTTAGAGGTTGAACCGATTGATAGAATAGGAATTTAGAGGTTGAACCGATCGGTACCACAGTAATTTAGAGGTTGAACAGTTCTGTAGAACCTTAATATAAAGGTAGAACCGCTCGGTAGAACAGTTATTTAGGAGTAGATCCATAATATAGAACAGTAATTAAGAAGTAGATCCGTTCAGTAGAACCGTTCAGTAGAACCGTTCAGTAAAACCGTAATTTAGCTGCAGAAGCGCTAGGTAGAACAATAATATAGAAGTAGAACCTGTAGAACAGTAATTTAGAAGTAGAACCGATTGGTAGAACCGTGAGGACGAGGTCAATGATTATTTTAACACTCGTCAGACCGCATTATTTTAATACGTAGCAGTTGTATATGTATGCAATGCGACAAGAGTTCAAGGCAAAATATACTGTTTGTGTTCTTATTCAAGAAAATTGTTTTCACTCCTCAAGAATCTAATCTTTGCTTGGTTAATATTTTCTAGTTGAAAGTTTCATCCCAAAAAGTATTCTATTGGTTTTACAGTCGTATAAAACCAAGAGAGTGTAAAATTTTCTCACCAATGAATGTAATTATTTTGCCAACACGAGTATGACACAGCACACCGTACACATTCTTTTTTCACACATAAGCTGTGCCTGCCGTATGATTAAATGTTAGTAGCGACATACGCAACGCAGTTTGTCATACCTATTTTTTGCTTCAAAGCTAGTCAAAATATTAGAATAAATTGCGCTATTTTATTTTCAAAATTCTCTTTGTTGAACGGGAGTTCTTACTGAATAAAGAAAATTACAGCCTCGCTCGCATTCTTATTCAATTTCTTATATTTTTTTGATCATTTATGTTAATCATCACAAAATAGCAGGGATTAGAACAATAATTCTTATATTCAGTCAAGCACACGTACATCCACCGACATTCAGCGAGGGTCTTCACGAAGTAGCATGGGAGTGTCGTCCACTTCTGGTGCTCCTCCAACGGGTGAAGTGAAGGCTCCGCCACCCAAACCACCTCCACCGGTCACCACCCAGATGTCCATGGGTGCCGTGTCACCCACGGAGGACTCGAGTGCACGACTCAGCACGACCGAACCCACGTCTTCAACCACCCAAGGAGGTTCACCCAACGCCCAAAGAAGAGACTCGCAAGGTAACCTTTAGTAATAGTGTTAATAGTGAAATACCACTAGTAATAATATCACTAGACTGATTGAAATTTCTAGTGAAATACAACGTAATAAAACTACAAGAAATAATACAATTGTTGTAATCAAATTGGCGGGGCTAAGCATTGGTAGTGAAATTAGCAAGAAACGATGAGAGACAACGATACCGTTGCAGGATTTAGTGGCATATATACTAGTTATTCGTTTCAGTGCCTCGATTATGCTATTTCATTACAACACTAAAAATTTATTATAGCGAATCATTCAAATTACTTTCATCATCTCAGTCTATTAAACGAGATTAATATCTTAGATTTTCATTTATGCCTTAAGCTACAGATCTTGCTGCATTATATCAGTCAAGAAGTATTGTTTATTTTTAATCCCTTACCGTAGAACTGTACACATTCTCACATAGTGCAAGATCTAAGTCAAGACACAGTGTTTATTATTCATTTATTTCCATCAAACTTTTATTATTCCTTCCCGTTTGCAGCATCTCAGTCGAGTAGCATGAGCGGCTTCAGCAGCGCCAGCAGCGCTAGGAGACCGGAAGACCAGCAGAGTCAGCCAGTCAAGACCGGTCACTTCGGCAGACAGACTTCAGCGACGAACGAGAACCCGGACGACACAGAAGATACCATGAAGAATCTACGCAAGACTTTTGCCGGTATTTTCGGTGACATGTAGACGAAGGGACATTGGTTTTTAAATTAACTCATCACGTTGGTCATCCGAAAAAGTTTTTTTTTTACTTTTTCCACTCGTACGCTCAAATCGTAATTAGTTTGACGGATTTTATGGAAAGTTTTATCGGGAAGTAATAATCATTTTGTTACTCAGTTTGATTATCGTCACCGCAAGTAAGCATGGTTTATCTTCAGCTGGAATAAATGAGGAAAATTCCGGAAAAATTCTAAAATTAATCGTAGATCTCAGCATTATTTTAATTAAATGACTTGCACAATAAGATATATTACATGGAGAAGTGATGAATATTCAAGATATCATTTTAATAAAATCATTATTATAAATTCAATAACAGTTTTAAAATAAATTTCGAGGCCACCACAAGTAATAAGCAGTTTATCTCTGCAAGCAAAGATGCAAATCCCTTATCTGAACGAAGAGGGAAACATAATCCCAGTGGCTTTCACATAATGTTAAGTATTGAATTCTCGTGAAATATCTCCATCCCTCCATAACTTTACCATTAGTAGACGGAATATTTTACCCTTTACCTTCAAAGTATGGACTGCTCGTTGCGGTGCTGCTCCCTTGACTACAAACTGCCAGCAATACCGATTTTTTACCGGATATACTTTTTCTGATCTCAATGAAAGCTAACTACATTATTGACATAAAGAGTTATTTGAAAGAATAAATTTAACCATTGTAATGATTCAAGAAGAAAAGAAAAAGAAAAATTTAGGAAAATTCAAGTTGGCAGTTCTTAAATTCAAAGAAAATTTAAGTACTACCAACAATATGTCCACCTGTACTAAAAACATAATTCGCTTTATATCAGATCAGTTCGATTGTATCATTGATTCGTTTATATCGTTTATATCAGTTCGATCGTATCATTGATTTTTCTTTGTCGAGCTAAAAGGGGTAAAATTTTGAGGTAAAGAAAACTCAATTTCCGAGTTAATGAAGCAGTGGAAGACCTTGACGGACGATGGTATGCGGTGAAGAACTGGCGCTAAAGTTTACGGTGGCTCAGCTCTGAAGTAAAGTTTTCAACTTGACTGGTGATAACCTAAATTTATTATTAATTTCTTTTTTTCTGACCAGAAGTACTGGAAGTGTCCCAGCTAAATTTATTGCCAACAGACTTTAACGAAATGCAACAAGGAACATATTTGACTGGAATAAAAAGAATTGTCTTTATATAAAATCGCTTTGCTGAAATATGTCTGATTTATCGTTATTGCTGCACCGCAGTTTACGCAACTATTGTGCGCTAGGTGTCGTTCACCAGTGTTTCTATTGAGATAATCTGTTCTACAGTGTTGTGGAGTTCGTCCTAGACATGATACTTCTAGTGAAACTGTGTGAGTTGTTCGTAGATGTGTAGAGCTTAGTATTAACATTGAGGGATATTTGCGAGGAGTGGACAACGCTTCTCAAGTCAATAGAGATAAAAATATAAATTACATAAATAAATATTCCTCAATAAAATTGATAGAAGGAATGATTTCTCGTTTTGTAATATTAAAAATTTAAAATATCAGTAATTTACGTAACGGACTTCCAGGTTGTTAGATAAAAGTACTTAGCTTCCTAAAATCTGTGGTACAGAGCATTTCATGTCGCAAAATTGCCAAGACATTTGGGTTCAATATTTTTAGCAGTATATTCGACGTACGTTTTATCTACTTTTCATAGAATGCCCTTTCTTACGATTTTATTTGAACTTCCGGCTTGGCGGTTCAAAGTCAGTTTCCTGAATCCAGCTTTGTAGGGAAACACTAAAATGAATCCAGCTCTAGACGCCGGCCTCTGAAACAATGCTAAAACAAATGTCCCAATACGTGTTGACTATCCTGTTTCGTCGTGAAGTATGCATTCGACTTCAGGCGTTCCAGGCTTGTTATTAGATTCTCAGTGACAACAAAAAAAACTTTGTATAGGCATACGGAAAATTTTATTCAGACTGAAATTTACTTTATCCGTTGAAATGAACTTCAGTTTTGGCAATAATTTCCTACATATCATTAAAGAAGATACATAAACGTGAACGTCATATTTGTGTTTATGCGTTCAATATTTAATCGATTAAGTCGCGGACAATGTTCACTAAAATTATAATAAACAGATTTTATATGTGTGTGTAGGAAAAAAAACATTCGTAATACACATATTTTAATTAGAAAACTCGATAATATTCAGCAATTTGTTTTGTGTGCTTTAAATGTGGCGCCATTTTATTTTTAATTTATGTATCAATTACCTCGAAAAAGACCAAAAATGCCGAGTTAAGAGTTATAGTTCTTTAAGAGTTATAGTTTTTAAAGCAGAGTAGTTTGGTTCGGACGATAAGTTCTATGCAGATCTGGATATTTTCAGCTTAAATTTCGCCAGAATAACACGTGAAAAATGCCATTCCATTTTTATAAGTTTTATTATTTTTAAATGAATAACGTATGACGAATTTGTCACGTATTTCTCATGAATACAGTGTAACGAATCCCTTTCCGTCGGTAATTATATATAATCCGCGTCAACTTAAAAATCAATCCCACTTCTACAGACCTGTTTCGGATCAGGTAGATAAAGTTTAGGGATTTTATTAGTGATTACAAAAGATAGTTGTAGGCGAACCTAACATCGCTGAGCGTCGGTTCTACTAATTAGACAGCGGGAGCTGACACTGATCCGTGAGTTATAGGACGCTGAGGCTGCCTTCAAACAGTGGTTTATTGATGTTGTTTGTTGATGCTCTCAGTTTAGCTTGTGCATGTTAACTCAAGCGCAAAGTCTCGAGAAATAGTTTAGAAATAATTGATGATTATTATCTGTGAAAATTTTCTCTTTATTATTTTGAGATCATATCGCATTAGATTTGCATGAGTGTCGTCGGCGCCCTGCCATCATTCGACTGATGCCTGCTTCATGATCATCGTTCGGACTAAACGGCATCACATTTGACAGCATTTAATCGATGTGAATATTTATTAACCAAATTAATAATTAGCTCTAAGATTTCTCGTATTTTGTACGTACCCGTGAAGATTGCATCGATGTGTGTGAAACGTTCACAATAATATCTCCGCTAAAGTTGTTTGAACTGCGTGTTTGTTCGTCCAGTGTGCTATGTGATTAACTCATCAAGTCTAAAGTAAAATAATAAAATAGTTTCGGGGCATGGATGGGAGTCAGCACTCGTTCCATCTAGTGTCAGCTCTTGACTTTTAATTTGCTTGTCCTACAACATTATATCCTCCACTTTAGCGACTTTCATGTCCACTGCATTTCAAAGGTACCAGACGACATTTAAGATCGCGAAATGAAAGTTTGGTCTTACTCACTCTTACTCAAGATCTATAGCAGTGTGGTTCTTATTTTAGCCATTTTCTGCCTTGATTAGACAGTAAATCAACTACGAAACTACAATATTTTACATAATATGTGACAAAATCTTTTTTTTTTTAACGAAAATATATGTAAGCAAGGACGTTCTGCCAGTTGCAACATCTGTATGGTGTTGCAAAAGTTTAACTAATTTTAGCTTCTCCAATAAACATGAACTTTCAGAAATATTTCTCTCCATCCTAGACAACTTCATTCATGTCCATCAAGTTCTTCAGCCTGCAGGCATAAATAAAAAGCATGAATGTTGTCACAGTGAAGCTCCGTCTCATTAGTTTCATTGACCCTTTCAAAAAAGAGATTTAGATCCTCAGTTTAGGCATTCTCATTTCGTAACTGTACAGCAACCGCGTTCCTATACACGAATAATTTACCATATTTAAAAATGAGATAGTTCTATCAATTAATTGTAAAACAAAAATTTTTAGCAGGTACGTTCTTCATTTCAAACTAGTGAATTTTTGACACAAAACTAATCTACGATGCTGACCTATATGAGCTGCTGAACGGTTTTAATATATTTTTTTATAATAATAAAACATAAATTATGCAGCAAGTTAACCTCAAAATTTAGGGCTTTAAACGTAAATAAAAACAAAATAATTTTTATATCAGAGATATAATTAACGATTCTGTCTTAATCTTCATAATATGGCCTTTGAACTGAATTCATTTTGTTCAGCCTTGATCAAAATCAGATTCAATATTGATCTTTGAAATGTATATCGATCATATTACTAGATTTACCTAGATTTATATGGGACGCTCTCCGCGCATGGAAGCCTCCCAACCTAAAATAATTGGATGTTAAGTGACCGCTGATGTCTGCCTACGTAATGTAAGCCAGTGGTTAAAGTTCAGAGTACCAAGATTGGAGCAGAGAGGCGCGGGTTCGATCCCAGCTCTGTGCGCCAGTTTCTGGTCAGAATCGGCGAGGAGGCCGGGCGGTTAAGCTCAGCTGAATGGGAGCAGTGAGTTGTGTGTTCGAGACCGCAACAAGCTGTGAATATTCTGCGATGTTAAGAATCGGCGACAGGCCTACGGCCTAATAAACGCAGAAACCGCTATTATTATTATTATAAAGTGATACGGGTCCGGGAGCATGGCTTCCTATCGGAGTTGGAGGGAGAGCCAGGACCATATGTTGCTCTCGGGGGTATGGGAGGGGCGCAGGTATGTAATTATACAGCAAATAGGCTGAACAGAAGAGATTTGGTTGAGAAATTTATTCATGGCCTAACACAACGACGGCTTGAGAGAGTATTATATTTATGTAAAATAAACAATATCGCTTACTTTAATGCAAACCTTAAACATCTTTGGCGCTAGTGGTGATGAAAAAAAATTACCGTTCAGATTTTTTCATTGTCTCATTGTCATTGGGGGTGGAGCATGAAACTCATACATTACATACTCAGATAGATAAATGGGTTTAATTGTCCGAAAAAAAAAAATTTCTATCCTAAGAACGAGCAGAGAGCGGACTTAAAGGGATGCACTAATATGCATCCCTTTAGAAGGACCAAATCCGGTCAAAATAACTAACACAAGAGCAACAAGTTCATCGCTACTTGGAAAGTCTACTTTAACTAGGAAAAGGTCTCAATAATATCTCCAAGTACAGGAACTTCGTGTTCATGACATCTGCTGTTAAGATTAACAACGAAGGCTTTGAAGTATCAAGTCTTGGAACACAGAACTGGAGTAACCCATACACGACAGATTACCACTGTTATTTACAGCGACTACATCGGCTTTATATTAGAAGACAGTGTAAGTGGCTGCTTTATACACATAAATCCTTAATAAACTAACTGTAAAATGTAAATCTAGATTCTAGAATATTATGCAAGTTAAACCCTATGACTGAGTTGGCACGTCTATCGACACCAAGCAAGGCAAAATTTCACACTGGGAGAACAGCGTAAAACTTCGAATAGATTTAACATGAATGGAGATTTGAACATGTTACTATAATAAAAAAAATGACTACTTAACTAATAAAGTTTTCAGAGTGGCTTCTTGAAAATGAGTGAGCACTTTATGACGCTAATTATGTATAACATCTTGAAACTAATGCTTAAATAAATTCAAAATCATCTTACGTTTTGATCCTTGGAGCCGATAAATTCAGACCATAACATTAGCTATGTAGTGCAACACGTTGACATCGAGCGTTATCGTACGTACGGGTACGCACACAGTGGAAGCAGGTTTGCCAGCGCGGGCAACCTGCTCCAACCTGCCACAAGAATGAACATAGGATAATAATGTAAGTGTTCACAGTGAAAACCTGTACAAATAGGCTTCTGTATTCTATGGTTTCAGGCGCCAGCCTGAGCAGGTAACCAGCACGCTGGCAACCTGCTTTCACTGTGTGCGTAGTGCGTACCCTAATAGCTGTTGTTCGGTATAACAATAATAAAGCTCTAAAACACAATATTAACATAAATTTTATGGAGCTAAAATATAGATTTGTCTTGAACGTGAGTCAAGTTGAGTTGATATTGTGGCAACAGCATAGAAATTTTTTTACTAAACATATACTAATAATGGAAGCAGGTTTCACATTTACGCCTAAGAATATTTACTTCAACGACAAAAAAATTTAATACATATGAGACTCCATCTAGAGTAAGCTAAGAGTATTTTGACACTCGGAACGATCCATATGATCAGTTACTATGTAGGCAGGCCTTTTAAAGCTAAAGTAAATTTAAAACTATTTGCTACTCAAGGCAGCAATTATGCACCGGGGCCTTGTAAAGCTCAGTTAAAATAGAACCTATTTCCTGCTCAAGGCAGCAATTATGCACCGGGGCCTTGTAAAGCTCAAGTAAAATAGAACCTATTTCCTGTTCAAGGCAGCAATTATGCACCAGGGCATTGTAAAGCTCAATTAAAATCTAAACTATTTCCCGCTCAGGGCAGACTTAGACAAAAGGAACTAGGTAAAAATTACGTAGGTTGATTACTGGCATTTGCTGCTAAAGGATTCGAAATCTAATTTACAACACACTAATTCAAAGGTTACGTAATTAATCATACGATTAATTCGACTACAAAAAAAAAAAAACAAAGGAAAAGCTATAACAAGAATTGGAAACAATCTTAACGGAGGGGAACTGTGACGGGAGCAGGTAGAAGATGCAGAGAAAAATTTAAATAGCACCTGGAGATCTTAATAAACGTAATTAAATCTGCAATAATTTATTTCATTATTAACAACCGTTAAAATGATAGATTCCAATAAAATTTCAAGTTACACTCGACTGAAATACATCGCTCTCGCTGAGGAAGTAAACGAGTCTTTCTGACGCAATCTAGATTATTTAGGCTAAGAATCTATACACTATATTTAATATTACAATAGGTAATATTAAATATTCAACTGGTAAGAAACTATGCATTATTGAACAGAATTGACTGAAATTCATTAAATTATCACAAATACTTTGAAGAGTCAGCACTCATAACAATATCTGGCATAATGTAAATAAATCGACACACACTATTAGTTATTCTGTCTCTAAGAAACTATGTATTATTGAAGAGAATTGACTGAAATTAACTAATATCCCCAAAAATATTCAGATCAATCATCATACATAATAATATCTGGCAAAATATTAGTGGTAATATCGGGTTGAGATCAACACCTTAAATGACACCATCGTTCACCGCACCATGAGATTCTTATCAATGGACTCACGCTTAAAATTATAGTAGAAGAAATGATAACCATGACTGAAATAAGACTAAGTTAAATTAAAAATGACATAATAAGTAATAAATCAGTCAGGGATGACGAGTTAAGCAAGACCGACCGCACCATTCGGCCTAGAGTTGCTAACGTTCTTGGGTCCAATATGAAGGATGTTTGGTTTTCTAAGAACAGCTTTTGGCTCGAACGCTTCACTGGGATTCTTGTACGAGAAACTCATTCTGCTCTGCACCACACCATAATAAGACTTTCCTTTATTTGTGATGGATTTGTATCCATCTACGAATGAATCATTAGCAAGTTTTGTCAAGTGTGAGACTAAATGTTTAGATGGAGCGCTGCTGGAAATTGTATAGTCGCTGCGTTTTGGTCGTCGTGTTAAAGCAGACGACTCGTCGTGGTCGTGTAGACGAGGGTTGACGATGTAGAGCAGATAGTAGAGGAGGTACATCGTCTCTGCATCGACGTAGTGGAAGCTTATCACGTCACTGCTCATTTCAGCATAGCCCTGGAGGCAGAAATTCAAAATTATAGTTGCGATAACTTTTGCACAGGATACGCATTCAGCTGTGGTCACGCTCATTGAAAACATGACAAAAATTATGACATATAACAATGGGACAAGATTACTGTGCAACTTTACACTCGCATATCAATTCATATTTTGACTTGAGATTTGTACCAGATTTATAACATAACATAACATAACATAGTGATGTCGGCTCTGAAGTGTAGGCCTGATGTGGCCTGTCGCCGATTCTTTTCCATTTCGTGCCTTGTTCATAGATCTAAACTCGTGTCATTTGACCGGATCTTTTCATGACTGGCGATAGTTTGAAGAAGCTAGCGAGAAGAAATTTTGTCGCGTGGAGAAGTTGCAGCGCAATTTTTTTAGCTTATAGCCGTGGCCCCTGGTGTTGGTTCTTGTTTCAAATTCTAGTAACCCTTCAGGGACCTTGTATAGACCATGAGTATACTTGTATACTTCAATGAGGTCCCCACGCAGACGTCGATAACTGAGGCTTTATGTCAATTAGAACATAGCCATTTATATAACAATCAACAAATATGGTCAAATTAGCATTAATTATGATGCACCAATCAGATATGCATACAGATGAATAGTGACAGCCCATCATTCTTAGTGGCGTCTTTAGAGTCATTGATGCAGCACGCTGATGTCTTGTCTTTAACTAGTATCTATCATACAAACGTTTAATGTTTGTTAATTATTCCATCTCATCATTTTTGAAATCATTTTCTACACTCCCATGTCATAAAATTCAACATATCATATCACGAATTTAGTCAAATATCTCCACATTCTAAAGAGGAATTTATAGTTGCAATTTACGCTTTAATGTGTATGTTCATGTTAATTAATGAAGCTCTTAGTGCCCTAATTGCTCAATGTTCATTGACATGCATTGCATGCCTACTTGAAACCTTGAAGGAATACTAAAATTTTACAGGCAGCTTCATGTTGATCATCGGTACCAGTAACTAACATGATTAACAGTCACAAACTTGGCTGGGTTAACCGATTCATACGCATCTATGGGTTGGATTCAAATATTGCCTTTGTTAGCCTTTCAAGAATTAATTTCGTAATTTCATCGCAAACGTTATTCATACGGTATCTGAATAATTCATAATGACTAGAGAGTTTGTTAAGATTTATGAATATACCAATTCATCGAATTCAAGCATCTAATACAAGGTAGAAATACTTTCATCGTATCAGCATCCTATTGAATTTACTGTTACTGAATACCTCGCTACAAAAATTGCCGTTTGGAATCATATATTTTAACGTCAACCTTTTCCAACTAGTATTTTAGTTCTATAAATACAAGAGCAAATAAGTAGATACAGGTGACCAGCAGTTGTGTGATTTCTTCTTACATTTAAATTTATATGGTTCTGTACCTAAAATGTACTGTACTGTAGCAAATTTGATCTATTTAGCGAATTTTCTCATTTATGGAAAAAATGCACTATTATGCTCGCCATGTCCGTCCGTCCGTCCGTCTGTCTGTCTGTCTGTCTGTCCGTCCGTGACTTCACGTTTCGTCGACGAAAAAATGCGCTCTCTGTCACTCACTGCAGTGAGTACTGAGTTACATTTTTTAAACTGGACCCTCTCTTCCTACACTATGAAATAATCAGCAAACAAGTTTTTGAAAATATTATATTTTTCCAGTACATTTTTTACATATATTACTGTGAAATCTAGTGAGAACAAAACGGCTGCTCCGTTGACAATTTTTGAATATATATTACAGTGAAATCTTACGAGAACAAAACGGCTGACCCATTGACAATTTTTGAAGGCAATTTCCCATAATTTTTTCATAGATATTACTGCGAAATCTTGCGAGAACAAAACGGCTGATCCGTTGACAATTTTTAAGGCCTATAACTTTTTCATTTGACAATTGAATCTTTGACAATATCCCATAACTTTTTCACATATATTACTGCATGTGAAATCTTGCGAGAACAAAACGGCTGCCCAGTTGACAATTTTCAATGCAATTTCCTATAACTTTTTCACATATATCACTACGAATTCTTGCGAGAACAAAACGGCTGATCCGTTGACTTGACAATTTTTTAATGCAAGACTCACGAATTTGTAGGGGTGATAGGCGATTTTCTTGAGCCAGAGCTGGGCCCAGTCAGTGGACCTCCTCGGGTCGATCACCGTCTGCGGAGGGTATACGTTGAAGCGCTGGTGCGCCCACGCGTCGCGGGAGTCGATCAGCTTCACGCCTGCAAAGTTCATCACAATTTTCTGAGATGATAACAAGAAGGGGAGACATCTTTCTCCTTCAAATAATATTCCAATGAAGCTAATGTTCATTAATAATAATTATTCTTATAATATTGACATTCTAATAATAAATATTCGCACGGAACTCGCTGTTCGTTAACACAAACACAAAAATACAATGTATGCGTCACGATCTATTGCAAAACGTAGCAATGAACGGTACTTCAAAGTCGATAATAAATAACACTTCAGTCCATCAGCATTCGCATAAAAAATGCTTCGGATTGAAGGCTTGCAATCAAAAGCGAGTAAGTACAAACAAGAACCCAATGCATTCGGCATTACACTTCTCTGATCTTTCGATGTTACTAGCAGCAACTCTTGCGCTTACGATATTGATCTGTTTGATCGATATCTTACGTTATTTCATGCTGATTGTGGTTATTAGTTCATATGGTTGTATCAGAAGTTATAAAAGTCGTGGTTATATCAAAAGTTATTCCTAAAACATATAGAATAAAGCTGAAGAAAATTAAATAAAGAGTTTACATTTTTAATCAGATGATCGCACTGAATCCTGAGGAACAAGAGTAATTAACAATTGCACACGCAGGTCAAAAACCTTGCGCTGGACGGTTGTTGAAACAAGATGGGAGCCATGATTTTAGCAATAAGCCTCATATTAGCTGATATACTAAACACCAAACACAACGGCATGGACAGTAACAAAAATACGGTCAAACAAACATAACCGGCTAACATAAACGGCCTGCTAACATTAGGTTCTGGAATATATCTTGATGAACCAAAAGACGAAATCATTAAATTTTTTTCAAGCAGAGAAGAATTTTTTGACAAAAAACCGTGACTTAAATCGAATCGCCAATCAATCAAGCTTGGCGTTGAATGGTTCATCTTGAAATTATGTTTCTGTATCACGTCAATATAATTTCTGGATTGCAGAGTCGGTGCAAACTTTTTTTAAGAGGTTAACGTTAACTTTCGGTGATGAATATAAGAACTGATAATGAACTGTACAAAAGCGTTATTTTAACGGTATTAGAATGTTTAATTTACGACAGATAATACCAGGTCTAGTTCGGATGGAAGAGCCACAGTGTTTGGCATATACAATGAAGATTATATACTTGTAATGTAGTGAAAACCAAACGAAATTATTTTTCGTTATTATAAATAAGAACTTGTAATTAAATGAGGTCAAGATTTTATGCGCTGAGAATTGATGACCAGATTATGGAGAAATGCGTATCTTAGTAAAGGCGTGCAAATAAACTACCTAGGTACTACATAAGAAGAAAATTAAAAGAGGAAGAAATATCCGCGGAAATTATTAGATGCGTACCTATGTAAATTAGCTCGAAAAATATTTAAACATTAACTAGGCATTTCTATCTTCCATATTAATGAAAGACTGAAACGTGAATTGATGTGAGTAATCGTCTACTAAGTGAGTGAATTAAAATTCACTTACAAAAATGAATGGAACAAATTAATTACTATGCGCGATGGTCTCACCAAGAGCCCTGAAGCAGGCGGCCATGTTGAGGTCCTCGGCGGAGGTGACTGTCAGGCCCCCGTCAGCGGTGCACCGGCCCCCCGTCTGGACCGCGGCAGACACCGCACTGAGGGCTGCGCGACTCAAGGCGTAGCCTGCCCCTCCGTTGAGGTACGGCTCGTTCTGACGAACAAAAAACATTAAAAATCAACAGAGCGCAGGAAATTTCGTATGATTATGAAATTCTATGAATTGTACGAGATTTTATCCGAATGAAAATAATATTTTGTTGTTTCGTGTTTCAAGAAGAAGTAGAAAATGTAAAAAACTTTCAGAATAAAACGCCGAAAGATCATTTATACCAATCGTATAAGATATAAAACAATCAACTCAATCATTCAAAGAAATTCAAAATTATTTGATAACGGAGGTCCGTGAAAGATGTTTCAGACAAACACGCAATAATCTCGTCTTAATTTTAAGTGAACACAAAAACCGTTAAAAAAATATAACTCAGTACTCACTGCAGTGAGTGACAGAGAGCGCATTTTCTCGACGACGAAAACTTGAGGTCACGAACAGACGGACGGACAGACGGACAGACGGACAGACAGACAGACGGACATGGCGAGCACAATAGTGCATTTTTTCCATAAATGAGAAAATGCGCTAAAAACATCTGCACCGGTTTGGAGCTCTGTCTAGAATACTTATAATTGAGTGCTGTGATCCAAACATTTTCGCTCGTTAACATACTAAAACGTATGTAACAATCCTCAAAAATTATGATGACTTCGATAATTCATCAGCCGATCAATTTTGAAGCTTGCAAATGTCGCAGTGACAGAACTCGTAACTTTAAAATTGGCAGTAATTTCACGACGGTGATAAAAATCATTATTTGTAGAGTTCAATTCTGAACCATTGCAAAATTTATGTGCATTAATTTCAAATAAAGATTGGCATTATTACTGAACATTACAAGAAGCCAGCAAAGCTTGAACTACCCATAGGAAAGGTCAAAATAAATGGTGAATTAAGATGAATCCGATATAATTTCATATTAATGAAATCCATGTGAAGACGCCGAGGTCAATTTTGAATACCATAAGTAATCCTTGTTAAATTAAACTCTTTTGATTATGAACACAGAATAATTAATAATAAACGATCGTTGCAGAGCGAGCAAACGTTTATATGATGTATAAAAGAGGCAACCCGCATAATTTTTTGTACTAATTTAGTTGTCAATATTGGAATATCGACAGCCTCACACATGAAGATGTTGTCAACACAACAGGTCATAACTCACCGTCTCCCACTCCTTGAGGAACAAGCCGGTTGCGTAGAGCTGTTCATGGTCGTAGTCCCGCAGGAGGTGACGAAGGTTCTCGACGAGCAGGAACGAGTCGTCGTCAGTTTTAACGAGCCACTCGAAGTCATTCACGTGTTCCGCTGACCACTCAATACCTAATAATGAAGCTAAGTCAATTTCAAGCGTTCCTTTTGTTCATCTTAAATAATGAAACTTGATGAAGACTTAATTTTCATATTGCTTCAGCACAAAGCGCAAACAATAAAGTTACCAATAGCTAAACCAACAGTTCATTAACCCTCTGAACGAAGTGAGCAAAAATGTAAAAATAATCCTCTGCGTAAGTTCATTATAGTAATTTTAAAAAATACCGCATGATGGAGCGATATATTGTCTATGAATAAAAGGTGGGCTGGGTGGCTATCGAACGAGGAGCGGTCACTCAACAATTCATGCGGGACTCCATTGAAGTGCCTTGTATTAAACTCCGAACTAAAGACCTCGCCGCGAACAAGCGACATAACAGCGACCAAACTAATGACATTTCTGAGTTTGATGTCGACAAAAACACGTCGGAAAACCGCCTAGAACTGCTTACAGTCTCTATTACTGACTTTTATTACACGCAAGGAACACAGCACACCAAGGGAAAAATAATATCAGTATTTGAATTACCCTATGCTTCGACGCACATTTTTTGACACTCAAGATACTGCAAGGCAAGGTCAATGTCCTTGCAGGTTAGGTGTTATCGCTGTAAGTCGTAGAAGTAAACCTTAGACGTATAAGGGCAGAATTTTTTTAAATCGACTACAATTACATGAGCTAGTTCAATAATTCAGGACAATTTCACATATTAGGATATTGGGCGTGAGTAGCAATTTTAGCGGGATGAATGAATGAGCGGGCTGAATATATATGGTAATATAACAATAACACATTGGTATCAGCTTTAATTATGACATTTTGGTCCGTCGCTGATTCTATAATTACAAAACATCCGGCCACTTCGCTGATATGAACCAGAATTTTCAAAATTAGTTACGGGTTTCGAACCTCCAACTTGCTGCTCGAATCTACGAGGGTCTTAATCGCTAGCCCAAGCAAAAAAAAATTCCAATATAATATAAGTTGGGGGATTATCGGTAGAAAAAAATTCATCAATGTATACTTGAATCAATATATCGTTAACTACTGACGACTTGTTTCTAGAGTTAATCGTTATTGAAGTTTCATAGAAAACATGCACGTTAATCGGTATCAGAACCCGCCACTCACCCGCAACAACTTTCTCCCACAGTTTATCGTACTCGGCAGCCTGGGGCACCACGACCACCTCCCCTAAGCACGACTCGGGTTCGCTGCTGAGGAACACGACGCGATCGCAGCGTCGAGCCCAGGTCTCTTTGACGTGAACCGCGCGACTCTGATGATGCTGAGGCGACGTCACAACCATACACAAAATCCGCGACCTGCTCGCATCGGTGTTTGATCTCACGGATTTGTTCGAGGATCTTCTCTTGATCTCCGACTTTAGAGTCGTACTTGAAAATCCGTGTTCGTGGTTATCGACTAGCAGAGGATGGGAGGAATCCGGTCTTAGAGTATCTGGGAGAATGCGTGGAGCGTCATTTTCTCGGCGTTGGTGAGGAAGAGGAGGCCGCGGTAAGAACGTCTCAAGGTACAACAGCGATCTGAGCAAGAAAATATATATAATAGAATTAAAACGAGTAGGTGAGGATACCAAAATTTCTCATTAACCCGTAAAAATTAAAAAATATAATCGGTAATATAAGTTTTGAATGATTCTAATTGTTTACGTTTATGATTAATTAAAGAATTTGAAGTTACTTAAGTTATATTACGGTCAACGTGCCCATAATTGTCGACGAGCAGAGCAACTTGATGCAGCAAACAGAGGCCTATTAGCGCCACGGCCAGTGCAACAACAATGTAGTGCACCTTCAGCCGCAGCACCTTCATCCCGAGTGCGAGTCGTACGTCTGGCAAGCTCACTGCATCATGCCCAAGGGCAGGAGTGCCAAATTCTCCACGATGTCACCAGCGAACGCCGCTGCTACAAACTTCATCACATGCTGGACAGAAAACGACGGGTAATTTGTTACTTCGGTAAGCTTTTGATGTGTAAAAATGATACCAAATTAAGATAATCATGCACACATCTGTCAAATTTTTCGTACAAAATTTTGGCAACTAACCTATTTGCCAACAAACGAAGGAAAAGCTTAATTCCAAACTAAAATAAACGCAAATAAAATGCTACAATTTATTTTCTATTATTTATTTACTGCAGTATGCACACAATGTAGTGGGTGAAATTTATTCTCAACGTCACATACTTTTGCCATCTACGGTACCTCCAGAGTTTTGAGGCTATAAACTGTGAACAAGTTAAATTACGTGTTTTAAACATGCTGGGGCAGGTTATTTTATTTTCTCATTGTTAGTGCGGTCCATGTAAGTCCTGCAGACACCTTGGTAGAAACTATTTATTTGGAAATGTGTATTAATTTCACTTTGGGAAAACTCCCTATTTGGGCAGGCGATTCCACAAGTTTGGAATTTGGTGCTATGATGGTTGCGCGAGTATGGGTCGAAAAAAAACCATCCATTTTTTAACCTGATTACTGACAATAACGTAAGTTGACACGTACATAGATACGAATAACATTATAGCGTATCTACTGACAGTAAATTCAATAGAACCCAAAAGTGCGAATCCGACATTAAAATTAGAGGCAGAATCATCGGAGCTGCCTTGCAACGTATGTGTGGTTTCCGTATTCAGTATTCACAAATATATGATGCATGCAATAAACGCTAACAATACGGGCCAGTAACGTCAAAGTTTTGACTTTGCAGACTACCGATGACGGAACAAACATCATAGGCAAAGATGGTAGATCAAACATCATAGGCAAGGATGATAGATCAAATATCATAGGCAAAGATGGTAGATCAAACATCATAGGCTAAGATGGTAGATCAAATATCTATAGATCAAATATCATAGGCTAAGATGATAGATCAAATATCATAGGCAAAGATGTTAGATCAAACATCATAGGCATCACAACCTCTGCTCCGAACACAACAGAAATAGTATATATAGCGCAATAGATGGTTAGTCTCGCAGAAGAAAACCCAACGATCACTTATTGTATTTCCGTACATTCATCTCATTTACGTTGTTTTACAGAAATTTTTCTTGCTATAACTCATTAAATGAACCAAGTGCTAAGCCAAGTTGTGGATTCGCTATGAAATTTCAAAACAATTGTTTTTACAGATTACATAAAAACCTTGGAAGCATGTTTGAGAGGTAGGTTAGGGTAAATAATTAATTGTAAGAATTGTAAAATTCGATTGACATTTCATAGAGACGGCGGGGGTTGAGATGGTTAAGAATGTGGACATTAGTCCATATTCACATTAGTTTCTTTCTAGATTGTTCACATGGAACAACGGTTAACGCCGCGGTGCACATTCCAAAGCTTTCACTGATCGAGGAACGCAGCGTATAGAGAACCGTCTAGAGGACCCTAGAATCAATCAACGACCTAGAGAAGCCTAGAATCTAGGTGCTAGGAAACAAGAATCTAGAAAGAACGTAGAATCCCCGATGATCATATTGTACGGTCAAAAGTACAATACCTCCGCGCCGGGCGTCACTCAGGCAGTGAGACGACACCAGAAACAATGAAACGCACGGCGGTCGAGTAGCGAGTAGGCAAAATCATCATTCAAGTAACGTACACGGCACAAAAATTATCGTTCGGGGGGAAGGTCATGGTCAGCAGCAACGTGGCCCCCAAGCCCAGAGCAATATCCTACAACTGGAAGCCAACTAAACTATTTCGGAACCATGCGGTTATTGATATTGCGGCCCACCCGACCACGAGACATCTTTATAAGCGGTGATATGAGTTTGCAGCTAAGAAGAAGAAAGAGCTACGAGTGATGGCTACAAGTATACAGGGCTTCTGCATACTTGCAAACAAGCATACAGGTCTTTTGTATACCTGCATACAAGTAAGCATAGGCTTCTGTATACTTGCCGTGAGCTTCTTGCCACTTCGCCGTGTGACAGCCACTTGAAGGCATACGGTCGGCACGACAGTTAATTAAGGGAGTTCGTGAAAACTACGGAGTTCTGTCGAGCTGGTACGACAATGGTATATACCACAGTAATAAATCGCATCATGAATTGTCTTCTTCCAGTGAAGTGAGAAAGTTATAATGGCAACTAGAGCCATTCAATTGTGAAGCGATATATTTGGTTTAGAATCATAATGGAAGTTGAAGAGGATAAATGTCTATTTTTAAATCAATGGCGAGTCAAAATTTTAATAATTACTTACTTAGTTCGTTTTTTTTTGACGTGGCTTGGGGTTTCCTAAATTTTTTCGAACATGATTTGAGTTCGTTTAAAGCTTGCATTTTATTTACCGTATTGATTTCACAGCAAACATTATTTGGAAACGAACTTCAATTCGACCTTGTGGGCCTAGTATTCGATACCTAATTAAATGATTGATTGGTGAAATGCGTCGGAAGAGCATGGGAATGCCGAACACGACAGTGTCGGCCTTTCACGAAATGACATCGACCTTCACCGTCAGATTTGATAGCCGTATTATGCCGGCAGACATAACAAATACGCTGTATTTCAAACAAAAGAAATGATGGTGAACTTTTCTTTAAACGATATTTAGAGGGTGCTCCACAATCCAAACATAAATGTAACATGTAACATTAAAGCTACATATCGGTTTCTATAGCATCCAAACCATTCATGTGACTAATTTACTTTATTCAGATGAATTAATAGAGGCTATGTTGTAAGATCAAGGGAAGTAGAATACCCAAAACACAATTTCTAACTATGATTGAGATTTACTTAAAAAATTGTGTACTATAAAAAATGTTCGTCGTAAAAAGCCGTTGCTGCTGACATAAGATTTGCACACGCTAAATAACACAGATCTTTTCGTATGAATCACAGGTAGTATAGGCTGTGAAGTCGGATCGATGAACTAATGTAATATATAATCAAAGTGAAAATATAATTAATTCGACTTTGGTCAATTGATGAAACTTTAAGTTCGGAAACATCGCAGGGAATGAATTCAAACTTATTTTATGCTAATAAATTCGTAATAGATTATTTAACTCCGAATTACAGTGAGTATAGAACTAAGATAAGAGTAACTTTTACAACCGCTCAAACTTTTCAAACGCCTCAAAAGAAAAGAAACCCTTGAATAACATCGCTATCTTAAAAGTTACAACAACCGTTTGAACTATAACTGCTTAAGCCGTAATAATCACAGTGGCGCATAAGCTAGTACAACTGTGAAAAAGCATAAGTTAAATAAGAAAATGCTGCCCAGAAAAAATAAGTGTCACTAATTCAAACTTCGCGCCTTTAAAGTAAGCCATTTACCAATGAGGCGGCATGGACTTGGAAACAACTACAGCGGCGGCATGGACATGGAAACAACTACAGCGGCGGCAATGCGGCATGGACATGGAAACAACTACAGCGGCGGCATGGACATGGAAACAACTACAGCGGCGGCATGGACATGGAAACAACTACAGCGGCGGCATGGAAACAACTACAGCGGCGGCATGGAAACAACTACAGCGGCGGCATGGAAACAACTACAGCGGCGACATGGAAACAACTACAGCGGCCGCCACCGCGCCGCTCATGGCTGGCGTTCGCTCATCGATCGCACGTAGGACGTCGCCCTGTGCAGGCTCCGCATCCTATAGCCTATGCCGCATATATTTATTTTATTCCTGCAATTAAGAGTATTCCTGAAAACCTTTAATGTAATTGTAACATCTACCATAATCGTTAACTCCTGTTACGTTCAAGAGATTTGCCAATTTCCTTGAGTTAAGTCCTTGAGTTAAGTCCTTGAGTTAAGAATTAATCCTGTAATTTGTGTCTGAGGAAGAAGCGGCAAAATCGGCACCCAATCGCAGCGCTCAACCTTGCCATAATAGAAGCGACCAACTTTACAGTATCTCAGTGGTATTTTTTAGCGAAAGTGGTGGATTGGTTGACTTTATTGTGGTATTTTTGCTTGGTAAGTAATGCTTGGAGGCGGTGTCGTGGTATTTTTCCACATAATTTCAAACTTCAGGTATGGTTATTTCTTTATTGTGGCATTATTCGGCGATTTACCATTAGTGTAGTGTCATTGGGCGGCGACTTCAATGTTCTCTCCATTCATTGACGGGAATTCGGCCCACGCCAGTCTGGGGAACGTACGATTCATTGTTGCGTCAGCACAATACACAATAGCTTTCACACAATACACAATGCTGCCCACCAGGAGCAACACGGGCGTACTCCACACCGATAAAATGTTGATAAATAATTGAATAAATAAAATGGGAATAAATTAAATGGTGCCGAGTTCGTCTTTATTCGATGCTGGCGCCGAACGGGAAAAACGTATTGCAAATTTCAGAATTATTAGATACCGTCGAGCATCAAGGGAACTCCGAGTAACTACATGTAGGCAGATAATCTCTTTATGTAAACTATGTATTAATAATGAATTAATACTAGAAAATTTGATACGAAAAAAATACAGGGAAGTAATCTTGACTAAAATTGTGATTTTAAACAAACACCAATAATATTTTACTCTCATTTCATGAGAGTAAATGTAATGGAATTGAATCGTTGTGGTATATAAAATAAAAATATATACTGCTAGACAACCAGGTATCTAGTGGAGTTATACGTGCGTACGATGGATTAGTATGTATGAATGCCTTGAATGAGTGAGCATGAATAATGTGTGAGGAATTAACATGACAATTCGACGGTGTCAATTGTCCTACAGTCCTGATGTTACACAATCCCCCCCTTGTAAAAATTTCCTTCACAATCTTTATCAATAAAACTCAGAAGATTAAGCTTATATCTTAGAGAAAAAAAAAGAACAAAACAACGTCACCCAGTGAAGCAACTGCTTAGTTGAAACAAATGACATCATCGGAAGGAAACTGGTGCCATGAGTGCAATACTGAAAACAAATCTGAGCCACAACGGCAAGTCGGCAACTGAGATGATTTTTCCCTTGGCAAGGCAACACATATTACAGTTTAAATTAAGAAAAAACACGAACTTACTACTTCGGCATCAAGCTGAAATTAAAACGTGCCTCTATAGTGAATTTCGTCAAACTTAATGCTCATTGAGTGGTGCACGATCAGAATGTGCTTTCTACTCCCAATGCTACATCATCACTCGCCGGCAGCCAGCTCCTCACTGAGAGTCTGAGAGCCTTCAGCCTTGTGCTTCATGGTCATGCAGCAGCCTCGTTTCCTTGCTGGCCCCAAGACGTGAGACTCGAATCACTGGAGAACAGGAGACTTCAAACGTCCTTTGCAAGCAGAATAGGCTTATCTATTACGAAATTTAAAGTTAACTTGTACAAGTGATAAGTTGGTTAGTAATACAGTTGACTATTATATTCCAAAGAGTCGTCTGTTGCCTAAAAGTGAGCTGGATGACTAAATTTGGTGAGGCCTATATTTCCTTACAGCGTCTGTCCTGAAAAACATAGTAATTTATAACCATGATTCATAATTGAACCATTATCAGTCCACTGCCATGTTTTTGTTCAGTAGTTGTGTAAATTGTGCCCTGATTAAAACTTTTTGCTAGAAAATATAACTTAAACCCATTGTTAAAAAGCACACTCCCATGTTATACTCGCTATCTGACGTCACCGGATAGCGCGGAGTCCCTGTCCAGTGTCCAAGGACACACTCCTGTACGTCACTGAGGCTCACTACTGTACCAAAATTCCAGGGAAAGATTGTTTTGTTCGCGGATATTAACGATTAATGTTGCCATTAAGGGTCACAAAATTTATGATTTTTTTCAAGATCGCAGAGCTGATATAATTCCAACAACCCCTTTAGTAACCAAGCCAACTAAGATAACAGTTATGACTAGCATACAGAGTGAGCACGAGTTGGAGGATGTTTGAATCATCGATTATCTCTTAACATGATAAGACTTGTCCATCAATTGCCATTCTCCGACTAAATTTTTACGATATTGTGACTTGTAACCCCTTTTAATCTATCAGAACCAATTTTTAAGTCCTCCTATTAGCTATTACAATTTTAGATGAGATGAAATTGTGCTCTAATTTGCAATGAGACTCTCTGAGCGCCACTAACTGGATTCACTGTTCGTATTTTGATTCAAGCCAATATTTCCTAACTGATGTTAAATTCAGACAATAGCGGGAATAATTCGCTCTATTAATACTACCAAGTTCACACTATTAAAAAGTATTTCGTGAGCGCATATATAAATATATCCTTCCAATATAAAAGTTTTAGTTCGTGTTTCTTCATGGTTTAAAACCTTATGTGCCCTTATACGAACAACGAAATTGTGGTTACTAGCTGACTTGCCATTATACAGTAAAATTATTATTTGATGTACGATGTGATAAGTACGATATTGCTACGGTATACGATAGTACGATGTGGCAAAGGTAGTAATCCTCAAATGGCACATCGAATAATATTAGATCTATCATTTATTTATGGAAGTTTCTGAGTATGTTTGAAGCCAGGCACCATAGAATACCATTTCCAGCGCGTACCAACATTATTTATCGTGTCGGAATATTACCTCGGAGAAGATATTCTCAATGTGGGTAGTGTGAAATATTGGGAAATGAGGGAGCGAGCGAAAGTTAAATTTTTTCAATGTGAATTTCAATTTGGCCCGTTTTAATTTTTTTTAAAGATATAAAGGTAAATTTTCCAGCAAGTTTCAAACGGAACTTTAATAGGAGGACGGTGCGAAATTGGGTTTTGAGAATATTGATTTATAACCTTACATCCCTGTACCATATACCGCACCAGAATGACGCGATTCTTTTCTTTTCTTGAAATAGATATTCTGGAATTATTTATTTCCAGCAGCATTGGGGTAGCCAGCTTCTTTTTGGCTAGAGTAAAAAAGTCTTGCATTCCAGAAGACAGCAAAATACTATATTAAAAATTAAATTTTACCGCGAATTTCGGCGTACGTAAATCCGATCGAGTCACCTTCAATTTTAAGTAACATAACACAAACAAATGCACCGTTTCGGACAAAACCCGCATGGAAAGCACAGCAGCGATATAATATTACAAGAGAATAAAATATGAAAGCAAAATTATTTTCAAGCATTTAGTCCAAAACAGTAATGAAAAATATTCTCGTAAATCCATGTAATCAAAACAAAATAAGGTAAAAGAAACAAGAGGGCAAGGGACTATTATTTTCGTGATCCTAGAGGATTAAATGAAAACAACTGAAAACCAAATCAATACAAGGCATAATACAGAGAAAATCCAATTTTTTATTTCAATAAAAAGGTTTAATTCTGTCTTCTAGAATTGAAAGTGCCCATAATAATTGCTGTAAAAACATGCTCGCTTCTAAAACAAACTATAAAAAGATACCTACTAACTAACTGAACTCAAACTATCAATTTGATCAAACCTTAAGTCGTATATCTATGTAACTAATGTAACGTCAGCATGTGGAACCCCTGTTGAAAAATTCGCTGCATTTATGGACTATTTCCTGCTTCCTAATGGAAAAAAAGAATCGTAGGTCAAAATTACAATTTTTTGTT
The DNA here is from genome assembly GCF_000764305.2 of Hyalella azteca. Taxonomy (NCBI): domain Eukaryota; kingdom Metazoa; phylum Arthropoda; class Malacostraca; order Amphipoda; family Hyalellidae; genus Hyalella; species Hyalella azteca. The sequence goes on along the minus strand of NW_025944978.1, from coordinate 1,648 downwards.
GATTAAGCTCACATCTTTCCCATAAGGAATATATGGTAAGGCGGACACTAATCATATTCAAATAATTTTATCTATATATGTTTCATATGAAAATAAACCAAGTTTTGACGTGATGCTTGTTGAGGGACATGTTCAATAACATGCATGGCAATATGATCACCGCATCATGCTGAGCATCATAACCAACATATCAGGCACAGCAACCTGACCACCGTAACATGCCCAGCAACTACCGTATTGTAAACATCAACATGATCATTGTAACATGCACAGCAACATAACTACCGTAATATGGACAGCAACATGACCACCAAAACATGCGCAGCAAAAAGACCATCTCATCACGCTTCTTCATCTTATACTTGGTATTGAATCATTTAAATTATTACCGGATATGGTAATTCTAATTTCACTCAAACGAAAAATGTAAAATTTTATCAAAGTTGAGTAGGCCTAATCCGGCCTGGCAGCAAACTATTCCAATCTGGCCTGTTATTAACATCCAGGTTACCTCACCTTTTCGAAGAAAACTATTTCGACTCACTTGTATCGAGCACACAAATCATCGAATAAATAGTTCTTCTTAATTAAATTCAACGATTATCCGGAATTTAATCATAAAGTTCTCAAACAAACGGACGTTCCGGTCTGGCATCCAATATTGTTATGATTGCCAGTGTTGGTGTATGTGATTGCCTGTTTGGTATGCGTTCAACCATCAACCGTAACAAATCAGGTTTACTGATCAATGTAGCTCTCATGGCTCATGCAAAGTGTTGAAAGTTGTATTGTGATGAAATTTAATATAACATGCATATACTCTTATTAATGTTCAAATGTTCCTCTTAAATGGAGACACCAGTTAGAGCCGTATCTCGTGTGAGTAACTTTTAGTTTAATGATGCAATTTATGTGGATTACCAATCAAGTATCCCTTTATTTGGTCATTGCCTTATTTCTTTTGTAAAGAGTAGTAATTTAGTAAAAACTGCAAAAAGAATACCTTTTGTCTGCAATTTGTGGAAAATTTTGCCAGACATTCAACCTGATTCAAGATCATTTGATTGCTTTGCATTTGCTAGATTCTTGTCTCTTGAGTCTGCTCCATTATCCATTTTACTTCAGAGTTTTAGAAAAGCACTGTAGAAAGTTTAGATTGATACCAATTAGTGATTTACCAGTGTTAGGTGCTCGTTCAAGAGTCTTGTTTGAACGTTCATTGTGAGAGGTGCTACTTTACTATCGCTCTAAGTTCGAACCTAAATCTGTCCAAAGTGCTTAGTCCCGCGTTTTGAACATAAATTTTGATTATTGATCAACTCCTGTGACTAGTTTATAGTAAAACTCAGTGTTTCCAAGTGCTAAGAAGACAGCCATGTCTGCCTCTTCATCCGGCCACATAACAAGCTTTGAAGACCACAGCTCAACAATGGCGGACCTCTCGGGAACCGACGACTTTCCTTCGCCCTCCCCTGTCCTTGGCCGTACTGTGATAACAAAGAAACCTCGACTACATGCTAACCCCACCCTTTCAGCTGAAACTAGTTCTATGACATCTAGCAGACTAACGAACAGCGAGCAACCTGTACAAAAATCCTCTTTGACCTGCCTCCTTCTACGAGAAGACAAAAAAGCCTTGCCCTTTAAT
>NW_025944977.1:0-382 GCF_000764305.2 Hyalella azteca | reverse complement strand
TTTGAGTGTTAGTGTGAGGGATTTCTGGCACGCCGCGCTTATCTTCGTGATAGCCGCCTGACATTCTGCCTTCTCCGAGCGATCTGCACAAACACAACAAAGGTGGTGCTATCAGCACAAACACGACAAAGGTGGAGCTATCAGCACAAACACGACAAAGGTGGTGCTATCAGCACAAACACGACAAAGGTGGTGCTATCTGCACGAACACGACAAAGGTGGTGCTATCTGCACGAACATGACGAAGGTGGTGCTATCTGCACGAACATGACGAAGGTGGTGCTATCTGCACACAACACGACAAAGGTGTTGCTATCTGCACACAACACGACAAAGGTGGTGCTATCAGCACACAACACGACAAAGGTGGTGCTATCTGCAC
>NW_025944976.1:0-803 GCF_000764305.2 Hyalella azteca | reverse complement strand
AAAAATCATAGGAGGTGATAGAATTCTACAGTACCCCCTTTTTGTCAGTTTTCTAAGAATTTCACGTTTTCTTTCACTTTTTTGGAAAAATTCCCTATAACAAAAAAGTCTTAGATTTATCTTTTATATATGTGTACCAAGTTTCAAAGTTATCTGTCAGTAATTACCCGAAATAGAATTTCCATAAGAAATTGGACATCGCCATTGGAAATTGGAAATTTTATTTCGGTTACTTATTGACAGATAACTTTGAAACTTGGTACACATATGTAAAAAATAAATCTAAGACTTTTTTTATTCATGTGAATTTTTCGAAAAATTGACAGAAAACGTGAAATTGTTGGAAAACCGATGTTTTTTCTGTGTGACGAATTCGTCACGCCAGGGCGTAAAGGGCTAGAGTCGCAGAGCACACTTATTATCGTGCCCTTAAATTTGGCTGTGCGCACTCACGCCGAGCCGTGTAACGTTCCAAAATCTGATAGTGGCTTCAAGGCTTCAGTTTCCACTTCCAATGCTCCAGATTTTCGCATCTTAGAGTAATTGTACAGGAGTTCGACATATAAAGGAAACACTTCTAAAAATCCACAAAATACATTTTAGTATGGTGTAGGTCCACCTTTTGCGGCAGTTACAGCCTCAATTATCCGAGGTATTGACTTATACATGTTGTGAATTGTTTCCAAATGAAATTAACCCATTCCTCAATTAAAACTCCTTCCCGCTTTTTTAAAGACGATAGCGTCGGGAATCTACTTCTGACTTGCATCTCTAAAATCAACTATGAATGCTCAATATTATTC
>NW_025944975.1:0-2801 GCF_000764305.2 Hyalella azteca | reverse complement strand
CATCAAAACCTGGAGTTATTTAACCAAAAAATAAATAAATTGGAGGGGGTACTCTGACAGGCTTTAAATAATAGCTTTTTTTCATGGGTCACATTTTTAATTTTTTAACCTATTAGATATGCAAACTTTTCAAATCTTTCTATTGTGTTATGTAGCCTCAGTATTAGGCCTTTAATGCCCATTAACAAAAATTTTCTATGTCAAATAGTTTTTGAGTTGGGGGGTTTTTGTTAAAAAAACGAAAAGTGGTCTAAGTTACCCCGCCGGTCTAAGTAACCCCATTTTACGGTACCGTAACAGTCAAGAGCTGCTCTATGTCAGGCCTAGTTTCATCCAATAAATTTCCAAGAACCAGACGTCTGCCAGGTAAATGTTAAAGCTTCTTTAAAAAAAGTTTTAGATGCAGAATTGAATGACCAGAAGGTAAAATGAACAAGTTCAGAGAGCAGAAAATGATGTTAACACTACTTAGCCTAGACTGTAACATGCACATGCTGCATCTACTCCTACCACACCAGCTGTATGTACAGCTGGTGCAAGTAACCTTCTTCAATGCCATGATTGGGTGTGAACTTTGGGTTTGGTTTTGGGCACAATGATTTGAGACATATCTATTTGCTATTCTGATGGGGACTTGGTCATTATAATACAATCTTATAAGTTTCTTCAGCTCCTTGAACTTAACAGTGTGGGTACAAAGTAGTTGTCTATGCATGTCTGATTGTTGCCTTCATTGACCATATAAATATTTCCAAAATGCTTACTTTGACTATTGATTTACCTTACACCTCAATAAAATGGGCCTCGTCTGTCCTTGCTCCTGGAAAAATTCCATTATGTGTCTTCTATTCATGGCATCTTCAAGTTCTAGTGAAAACTCACTCTCGTCTAAGTGGCTGACTAACAGACTGCATTGCCAACTTGCGATGACACCATCAGGCACCTGACGGCATACTGAACTTGTAGGCTCTCATAAAGCACGATTTAAGGTCTAATTGTAGCTTTCACTTGATATTCTGCCATGCCATGCCAAATCTGCCCACTGATTCAACTGCAAAGTTGATTTGGCAACCAAATGTCACTAAACCTTCCCATGACTGACAACTGGCCATCAACAATAGCATTAACTTGGTATTTCTCTTCTCACTTATAATTTCTCATTTTGTTTCAAATGGTAATGGAATATCTTGTTTTGTCTATAATATTGAAGATATGTCTTGTCTCATTATGTATGTAATATGTCATTTTACTCCTATCTGTCTAGTATTGTTTCATAATAACCGACACAAATTTTAAAGGCAGGGACACAAGTACAGGTATTACCTTGGTTTATGCGTTTATTATGGGACACATTTTTCCATCTGTCTGATCCTTTTTCTGGGAAATTACATCCCATTGTCCTAGTTAATTTAATAATAAAAAATAATTATACTGAGATGCAGGAGATGAGCAATGTCAACCTGAAAAGCTTTCAATTGAAGGTAAAATTAAAAAACATTTTTACAAACTGAAGCATATAAAACTTCTATTGTCAACATTCTTGTTTTATCTGCTGTTATTATTATTTTTTTTCATGCATGTCTTCATATAAAACATTATTTTCCCATAGATTAATAGCCAATGGATATTAATCATTAACCATTTTAACCATTTAATCAGATTAATAATTAACTGTGCTCTCTATTTCTATGCATCATACTTTGAAATACCAGTCTAGCTGAGGATGAAATAATGCGTCTTTAAGACTAAGCTCATTACATGATTACAAAATTGAGACTTGCCTCTCTATTACCCCTATTGTAAAATTCTGTAATGCTTATTCATATTTAACTACCATGTTTCCTTTATGAACAGCTCTGTTAAACACTTCTAATTTGTTATGAAGGAATATATTGATCAAAATCTTTTCATTACTGCATTATTATTTCTAATTACTCATAAATGTGATTTTTGTAAATACTTATTCTGTAGATTATCTGTCATTGCTGTGTGATAGCTGAGCTTAAATTAACTCAAATCAAAGTTGCATAAAATGAAAGAAATTTGAAGTAGTATAAATATCATGCATTTAGTTTTCTTCACAAGCTTCTCTTCTTATCTTGGGTATCAAAATTTCATTTTAAATGTTGAGGAGCCCATCCCAGGTGTGCAAGTGTGCAGCTCACAGGTAAACACATGCCCTGCCTCATGAACCTTAGTTTTTTGTGTTGCATTTCACTTTGTTTTGCTTGACCCCTTGATGGACTCCAAACATTTAACTCAGCTTTGTGATTGGTCCAGTTTTCCTGTTGGTTTTGTTCCAAAAAATAATAATTGGAGAAAAATAATGAAAAAGATTGGTTGGACTTCATAATTTTGTTTTAATGTATCTGAGTTGAGGGGTTCCCTTTAGCTCTGGTCTAGTTTCCTTTGATTTGTTTCACTTATGTTCTCTTAAATTTATGATGGCTATTGCACATCTTGTCGAGATTAATTATTTCTACAAATGCCTGTAGATTTAGGTGAGAAATTAATGTATATAGGATTGAACAAAGAGCACTGCTGGCCACTGGGTAAAATTACAATTTCTCTTATGCGTTTGTTTTCTACATGCAAAAAAAGACTTGTTTGTATCTCAGCTTTTATTGGTATTTTTACCTTGCAATTTCATAGTCACCAGTACATCATGGAGTGAAAGATTTATTGGTATTCTTATCACCAAGTGTTGATTTTGAATGCTTATGCTTGTTTTGTTTTCAGAGAAAAAAAGGAGAAAATCTCCCACATCCTATGCAACATCAGAGATGCTATCTTGGTGAGAA